>NC_065527.1:4240605-4250544 GCF_006386435.1 Epinephelus moara
TCTCTACGACATACGGGGCATGAGATATGCCCATTCAAAGTTTGCAATTTCAATCGGTTGCTATAGCGCCCCCCTTTGGCCAATTGATGTAATATTGCTTCATTGGCATCCTCCCATGACCCTCTACCACTGTGCCAAATTTCACATGGATTGACCAAGTCAGTGAGGAGAAAGACATGGAACAGACACACACACAGAGTTTTTGTCATTATATAGAACTATATAATGACATTCTGACTGAAAATAAATCTTACTAACTTTAGTAAGATTCATTTTCAGTAACCACTTATCCTGTTCGGGGTCACGGGGGTGCTGGAGCCTATCCCAGCTGACACTGGGTGAGATGCAGGGTTCACCCTGGACAGGTCACCAGACTATCACAGGGCTGACACATAGAGACAGACAACCATTCACGCTCACATTCACACGTACGGGCTATTTAGAGTCACCAGTTAAACTGCATGTCTTTGGACTGTGGGAGGAAGCTGGAGCACCTGGAGGAAACCCACGCTGACACAGGGAGAACATGCAAACTCCACACAGAGAGACTCCCAGACCCCGGGGTTTGAACCCCCGACCCTGGATTCAACCAAAGAACCCTCTTGCTGTGAGGCGACAATGTTAAACTCTGCACCGCCGTGCTGGTTAGAATCAGCTTTGTAGTATGTATGTTTGTACAAACAAGGAGTTTGACTCTGTTTTTGTGTTACTCTCACTGCACATACACAGAAATAGACACACAGCTACAAACAAGGACAACAACATAAATATTTGACTATGTTATTTGCACATGTGAAATCGTTGCAATTTTTCTTCAAGAATATATTGCTCTAATTGGCCCCTGGCGTGCTGATCCTTGGTGTCGCAGACTAGTTATAATTATGACTGTACTTAATGACTCTATATACATATAATTGTTATTAAAGTATATATACAGTATGACAAGGACCAAAATAACCTCTTCGTGGTAAAAGGTAAGTGCAGGCTTTTCCAGCTGCCTCTCTGTCAGCTCCATTCAATTTGTGGTA
Organism: Epinephelus moara; assembly: GCF_006386435.1. Classification (NCBI taxonomy): domain Eukaryota; kingdom Metazoa; phylum Chordata; class Actinopteri; order Perciformes; family Serranidae; genus Epinephelus; species Epinephelus moara. The sequence goes on from NC_065527.1 coordinate 4,241,634, forward strand.
AATGTATGCTCTTGTAGCCCGTAATCATTGCCTTTGGCGTCTTCACAACATGCACCGGGCGTTAAATAACTCCAATATAAACCCATCTGCGGCAGTTCTTGATGCTAAGAGCAAGTGAAGTAGCGTAAAGAGCGAGACAGTCTGCATAGGGCAGGAGGTAGGGGAGGTGGATAGGTGAAACAAAACCAGAATTTCATCCAGAAAACAGCTGTTTTTGTTTTTGTGAAACCAAGTCAACGCTGTTTCAACGTTGACTTGGTTTTAGGTCACTTATGTACCTATGTTCCATGTGAAATTAAAAGTCATTATTATTTTTTGTGCAACATTACCCAATTTTTTCATCGCACATGTGACATAACATTACGAACAAACTTATTTTAACCCAAAAGATGATCTTTTTCTTTAACCCAATCAAGTAGTTTTGTGACCTAAACCTAACTGCAGCAGTTTCACAACACTAACCACATGTTACAACATGTTTTAGCCGTGTGGCCTGTGTGTCGTATGAGATGCAGAATGGCATGACGATTCATCTGTATTTGACCGCCTGGGATGAGAACGGGTCAACTCTTACGTCTATTTTCCAAGTGTTGATGGTGCATTTGTGGTTAGTGTTGGGCGGTGGTGGGATATAGCTGCAGGTCGAGGAAATCAACCCACTAGTCTGTAAATCTTCCTTTGTAACTCTGCTAGCTGGTCAGGTTGAGGTTTCTAAAATGTTCTCATTAGTAAGCATCGAGGAAAGATGGAGAAGATGGATGATGCACGACCATCTCTGCATCCATACTAACATCAGAGGAGCACCATGGCAAGTGTGGAGTAATCAAACACCAGCTGGACTGCATGGGTCTTTCTGCCGAACTAGCATCCTGTTAGCCATTGTACAGGCGCTGGATAATAAACTGGACGACCTGCGAGCCCACATCAGTTTCCAAAAGGATATCAGGGACTGTAATATCCTTTGTTTCACCGAAATTTGGCTAAATTCTGGAATACCGGACCGCATTCAATCAGGTGACTCTTTTTCTATGAGGAATGTGAGGTGCTGTCCTGTTCCTGCTCACCCTGCCCCACAAGAGAAAGACACACTCTGGATCATTGCTATATGCTGTTCAGAGGCGGCTGCAGTGCAGCGCTGTTTGTGTTTCGGGAGGAGCGACCATGCAGCCATGTTGTTGAGATAGAGATGTAACAGGGTCAGTTATACAGTGCAACAAAGTCATGTACATTTGTAATATCAAGTATTATAATTACACAAAATTTGTTTCAGTTGTTATTACCTGACACGCTCAGACCTCCATAGTGATTATATGGAACGTCTGATACTCAGTTTCTGTCCCCCTACGTTCACCTTTGGGGGTACCCCACCTATAAAGGGGTGTCTCCCACCTTACCTCTCCCCTTTTGCTGTACCTCTCCGTGGGAGAGGTAAGAGACATTGCTCTCATAGTAATTTCTGCTGTTAAGCCATTTGTAAGTTCATTTTTCAGCCTAAACCTATTGTATAATATGCTAACATATTCCTGTCACTTGATTTGTGTAAGGGCTTGAGTTTATGTGGTCGTAATTGACGGAGGATTTTGTTTTTAACCTCTTGCTGTCAGTTGTCAGGAATAAACGGAGATCACCTCCAAAGATATCCAAGGTCTGCGCCCCTTCATATCAACACAATGCAGTAGAGCCCTGCGCGGGACTGTTTTCTTCATCCTGCTCCCGCTGAATTTCTGACCATTACCACCCGCAACTGCAACATGTGTGTTACACTCCCGCCCGCTCCCGCAAAACTCTGAGAATTTATGCCCGCACAATAATAGAGATGCATTGATTTTGTGTCTTTTCCCGTCCCGCAGGAGAAAACACGTCATTTTATAGGCTATTAATAAAGAGATTCATGGGGTTGTTTGTTTCGTTCCCCTGGCCTGCATCTCTTTTGACGCACTGGTCAGGAATAGCGCTCCTATTTCGTTGTTTTCATTTAGTTTTTAATGAAATAAAGGCTGTTTCATATTCTATTCTCCTCCTCTGTATTTTTTTTCTACCTTTATAAAATCACGCAGTGATTGAGGTTAAGGTCTCTTTTCTAAGAGAGACCTGAATAAGAAACATTAATGAGATAAAGATAAAGCCTATGCTCAATAACACCGGCATCATCACGCCTCTTTATGTAATTAACAAATAGCAACGAGAGTAGGCTGTGAGTGGCTCAAATAACACTAATAAATAACATAAAATAAACAAAGTTAACGAATGAAACGAATGAATTTAACAAATGAATCAATTGGCCATAATATTGCTGTGGAGGAAGAGAATGTTGCTGACCGATTGCTGTCCCAGTCCCGTGCGTCTCTCTTCCAAGATGCGCCCACAGACACTAAAGGCCCGCTCTGAAGGCGCACTGGATGCGGGGATACTGAAGATGAAATGCGCCAGCTTTGAGAGCACTGGGAAGTAGAGGGCTCAGTGCGCCTTCAGACCTTGTTTGAGCTTTTTTTCCACGTCATTTGTTAACTCCATCCTGTCGCTATAGGCTACATCCTGATCCCGCAGTGGTTTTTTTAGCCGTCTGTTCCCGCCTGCAGCAAAGTTCAAACCGCCCACTCCTGCAAGATTTGGGTTGGGTCCCGCAGGACCTGGCGGGACCCAATCCCAATGCAGCCCTCTACAATGCAGACAACACTAGAGTCAACCGTCCACAGAGATATGTAAACAGACAACAACGCAAGCCCCAAGTGATGCAAGAAATGGAGCCAATCAGAGTCTGCAGCATGCTCCAGGACACCACTGTGGACGTCACCAATGACATTAGTGAATTCACTGAGTCTGTGGTGGATTTAATTTGTAGAACAACAGAAGTAACTGTACCCAAAACTAGAGTTGATTCATTCCACAATGAGAGACATGGATTAACAGAACCATTCAGGATGCCAAAAACACAAACACTGCAGCCAGTCTAGAAACATGGACAGTTATAAAGCAGCAGCCTAAAATGTAGGAAGAGATAAAAAGGACTAAATTACGGTGCACAAGTTTAAGGAGCTGCCAGGGCTGTGCTGCATTGGACTTTTGTACTTTGTATGTACAAATAAATGACTGATTAAATATCGATATTCTCCAATATTTTACAACTACATTGCTTAATACAAGGGTGTCAGTAAATGCAACATTCCTCAGGCAGTTACAATAATCTGAATATGTGCAAACTAAGTAATGTCTATTCTGTTTAATAACGTCTGAGTAATGTCACTTAGGTATTTTCAGCAAAGGATGATCTCGTAATGAGAATGTGGATTTGAAAACTCACTAACCAGATGATCTGTCAGGAGGAAACCAGGCTTCCCTCAACACCTGCCCACTGTGTGACAGTTAATCCTGCAGCAGCTGATATCACCTGTGTCCAGATAGAGGGATTATACCAGAGCTATTTCTGAGAGACGAAGAGGGACTTTCTTTTTGTAATCCCAATGAAAATCGCCCCGCGAGGCCGTTCCACACAACTTCTTGTTGAAATATGCAAGCACCTCCTGTAGCGAGTCGTGACTGCGTGAAACACAATACCGCTGTAAAACACGGATCCCGGTCCAAATGTAACAACCAATTAAGAGGAGCGGTGAATACATAATGACCAGTGGAATGAGTCACAATCTAAAATGGCCTCAGCTGTTCCTGTTTCAGTGATGCATAACTCTTCTGGGCCTGGTTTCACTGACTTAAACACTGCAGCCAGACTGAGACGGCTAGTTTTAATGCATCTAGCGATTCTCACTAATGCTTTGACTGCACACTGTAATGCTTCCACTTAATCTCCTTTGGCTGTGAGGAGAGGATGTTCTCACCTGTAAGATCAACACAGGAGGACTTAATGAATGTGGAAGAGAGGGCAGGGAGCTGTGACTGAACTGATGATGATGAATAGCCGTGCTTAATGAGCTCCTCAGCTACACAGATATGAAGTTTGAACCCATACACATTTGAGATGGATGAGATAACTCCACTTCTAATAAACCATCTTGAGATATTTGACCTTAAGAGATCTGAATTCTTTTAGATGAAAAATAGTGTAGATTCATATTTTACACTCAGCATGCACTGTGCAAAAAAAAGTGAGTATACTCTGCATTCTTTGTGCCTATTGTCCTCCTCAGCGAGTTAGAAAGCACTCTATACAAGAGTGCTTTTATCCCCACAACAGCCTGTGCATCTTAACCTAATCATGAAATTGGCAGATGGTCCAAGGTTGTATAGACCAAGGTGAAAAAATGCAGTTGTCCTTTCCGCTAATGAAGCAGAGAAGCCGAGTCTTTGGTGCTGAGATGAAGAGTGTCATCTCTCACATGAAGGCGAGTGACTGTGCATAAAGCTGCAAATGGGATTGCAATAGTGTTCATTTGCGAGCGCGTCTCCCCTCGCCCCCATCGTGATGAAAGTTTCCAGTTATAACGAGGCCGCACTGTGAGTGAACGTCTTTGGCATTCTGGCTTTGAAAGCACTCTCCTCGCGCTGTGGATGACAACACTTGGCTCAGCTCTTTACTTTCCAGTTTCTCCAGTTCTGAATTTTAAATGTGGAGGACTACATACAAATGAGGAACATGCATAAGCAGAGCTGCTTTGCCATGTGAGGTACATGTATTGTTGAGCCTGAATGGATCCTCCTGTCTTGAGTGAGTGCTCGCTGATACAACTGTAAATTGAGCTGGTTGAACCCTCTTTATATCCATCCGTTAATCTTCTGCATCCATTTACTTCTGTACAATGTCAAGGTACTTGCACTTCACATGAGTGTTTACATCATATGGGACCTTTTATCAATACATCTTAGAGGTTCTATTTACTGCATCTTTTTCAAAGCTGTAGTTATGAGCTAAAATCTAAAACGTATGAGCAAAGTAGTTCAGAGCTCTGGCTACACTGGTTACAGCACTGATATGCATGTACACTCACCGGCCACTTTATTAGGTACACCTGTTCAACTTCTTGTAAATGCAAATAGCTAATCAGCCAATCACGTGGCAGCAAATCAACTCAAGCTGAGCTTCGGAATGGGGAAGAAACACGATTTGAATGACTCTGAACGTGGCATGGTTGTTGGTGCCAGACGGCTGGTCTGAGTATATACTGGGATTTTCACCACAACCATCAGAGGTTTACAGAGGATGGTCCAGTTTTGGTGAGCCTGTGTGAACTGTAGCCTCAGTTTCCTGTTGTTAGCTGACAGGAGTGGCACCTGGTGTGGTCTTCTGCTGCTGTAGNTGAGAGATGGTTGTGCTGAAAATCCCAGTAAATACAGCCCGTCTGGCACCAACAACCATGCCACGTTCAAAGTCACTTCAATCACCTTTCTTCATCATTCTGATGCTCCGTTTGAACTTCAGCAGCTCGTCTTCACCATGTCTACAGTGAGTGTACGTTCAGACACAGCAGATAAATCCAGAAACTCATTTCATCATTTTAGGATTTAAACTGGCTTCGAATCATTAATCTAAAGTTTTGTAAGATGAAAACAAAACATCAGAAGTTGATGAATGATGCAACTGTATCACAGAGTCTTCCTCATGACTGATAATCACCCAGTAGACAGTAATACAATAAATATGATTCTATATTTCTGTCAGTAATTTCATTCTCTGTGATAAGTGCTTTTGCTTTTGATACTTAATGAAAATTTTGATGATGTGTACATATTTTACTTAAGTTCTTAAAATAGAGCTATTGTTTCATGCTGGTATTTCTACCTTTTTTAAAGTAAATGTACTGAGTACCAACACGGGCATATTCTCTTACACTGGGTTCATACCAATCCGGAAACGAGTTGTAAATGCAGCCACTAGAGTGTTTTTGAAGTATCTCACAAATGGTGAATTTTCACCCTTAACAATTGTGCTAATGGTTGTGCTAACTACATAGGGAAGGCAGCTAACAGCTAACTTGGTTTGCAGTAAAGTGCAACTGATCAAGGCAGCAACACTCATTATTTTTCATACTGTCACAGCTGCGCATTACCGCTTCACTGCTTCTGTTGTTTACTTTCCACAGTAGAAGACCAACTTAAATACCTCAGAGTATTTTGCAAAGAAGCAACGAAATAGTTTACACAATGGCTTCCCTCATTAATCTCCAAACCTTCTCCTTTTTTGTTCTGCCCCTGTACTGACATAGAGTCGCTGAGCTCCAGTAGCCCACAGACAGCAAGCAGTTTATCCTCCATTTCTGATTCTCAGTAATGTCAGGAGTATCTCATTCTCAGAACCCATCGGCTGTATTCGGCATCTGTCTTCTGGCAGACGGCGATACAGCCTCTGGGGGCAGACCCCTGATTTTTTGGCATTCCGGTTTGATTTGGGCGGAGGAGGCAAATTTCCAACTTCCGTTTATATATAAGTAAATATGCTGAACCATTGCGATGGATTCAGAGTTTGCAGTGACGCCAATTATGTTCCGCCTCGTTAGTTAACCACACGGACCGTTTAACCTGGCAACAACTGCAGCCGGCTCAAACGTGATTGGTCAGTATCATGCGGACTACAAACAGCCTACAACCGGAAACCAGGGCTCTTCCTCTCTTCTTCCGGAGGCAAGATCTCCGGGGTTTGCCTACAGACTCTACATTCACTGAATGTAGAGTCTGTATATAGAGACTAGGAGTATCTCAACTGACGGCAGATCTCAATGCTGAAAGGCTTTCGTGCCACAGCGTCACACACATTTTCTTGCACAATTTGTAAAATTTGAACTTGCGTGAATAGCATGAATTTTGCGTCACATCATTTGCATTGCGCAAATTCCTGCAATGGCAAGGTTATTAAGGGCTGTGACAACAGGAGTGGGAAAAAGAGGGACGCCCTGTGCGATCACTCTACGTACTCCACAGTAAAGCTAGGGAAATGAATGGCGACTTATGATAACTGGAGTAGTAGCCTCTGAATATAAAGTCATGATGCAACCAGCAAGGGGAAAAAAGTCCAGATTATTGACAACCCCCCCAACACCCCTGTAGACTATACAAACTATATACTTACTATCCATTATACATAATTTATAACAGAGAACTGTGATGTGATGAGACGCACTAGATGCAGCTGTTGCTCACTAGCACCATCACTTGAATGAGAGAATTAGACTTGGGAAAATGCCCAGGGCTAGTTAAGAGCATCTAGTGGAGAATACACCAAGGCTGCACAGTGGTTACATAACACACACACACACACACACACACACACACACACACACACACACACAACACACATTGCATTTGGTGGCTTTTCAATGAAGAAAAAAATCCCACCACCCATGTAATGAATACAGACGAGCCAAAGTCATCAATATCAATATCCAACCAGTGAATTGTAGTTTTCATCTTCTCAAGGCACAGCCTTGAAAAAACAAGCCCAGTCTGGTCCTTGACCTCTCAGGAATTCAACAATGCAATATTCAGGATCGATGTCCAATAATGCCGTAACTGTCCAAACCAGAGGAAACCAATGAGGTGAAGCTTAGAGTGACCTTTGTGGTGGCTGCTGGTGATGAATCCCACAATGCTGGGGATGCTAATGAACAATACAAGGCCAACAACTGTTTAAAATCGTAACTAATGCAGTTATGTAATCCTGCAAAATTATTCAAAGAGCACATTTTCTCTGATCCCATCGCTGCCTTCATGTGAACTAGCTGTTTTTCATCAAGCAGACAGTATGATTAGTTCGCTAAATCAATGACTTGACAGCTAGGTTTAGATCTCCTGCAGCTTTCAGGGACCATCAGCTCATCACTATGCTCCCTCCAACCTCCTCGACTCATCTCAGCAGGCAGAGAAAACAGGAAAATAAAAGTTAAATTAGTAATGCGGCCCGGGCCCGCTGGCACGGGGAGGGAGGGTTTTGTAATATTGATGAGCTGAGTGCAGCGGGAATGACTCATCTGGAGCTGAAGATGAAGGAGAGCATAAAACCTACAGTACAAGTCATGACTTTATTTTTTCAGCTCAGAATCTCCAAAGCACAGAAAAAACAATGTTTTCTAGATGTCTTTGGGTTGCCGAAAATCTCAGCACTTTTTATGTTGCATACTCTGTTCATTACAATGTCAAAGTTGGACTGAAAGTTGAATTCTCTTCGGTTGAAATATAGCCAGCAATGCATGATGCCCAGTTTAGTGGACAGATGATTGATTGTCATTTCCTTACAAGATATAATCATTACAGAAGGATTGGCGAGATATTCTTGAGCTGTGGTGACTTAAATGCAACTGTAGCATCAAAACCCTGCATTATGCAAGAAAATACCTTTTAAATAGGTGTTCACTGTAGTGACCACGACATGTGAAAGGGTGAATACACCTGAACTGGAGGACCCACCTGCCGGTCGGCAACTGTATGACAGGTTAAAGTTGAACCAGGATGTTTGTAAGCAGTAATGGATTCTTACAGCAGACTGTTTGGGTTATTATTCAGTCGTTCAGCATCCTTTTTTCTTCCAAGTAAATCTGACTAACCTGAAAGTGGAAACCTGTCTCCTGTTTTTTGTCTGTTGGGGCTATTTTTAGTTTTTTAAGACGCCATGAGCAACAGAACATTGTGAGGAGAACATGATATACACTCAGCGACTTTATTAGGTACACCTGTTCAACTGCTCGTTAAAGCAAATAGATAATCAGACACGTGGCAGCAACTCAGTGGGCAAGACGACCTGCTGAAGCTCAAACGGAGCATCAGAATGGAGTATCTCTAGGGTTTACAGAGGATGGTCCCAAAAAGAGAAAATATCCAGTGAGCCAAAATGCCTTGTTGATGCCAGAGGTCAGAGGAGAATGGCCAGACTGGTTCAAGATGATAGAAAGGCAACAGGAAGTCAAATAAGCACTGGTTCCAACCAAGGTGTGCAGAAGACCATCTCTGAAGCAACAACACCTTGTCCAAC
>NC_065527.1:4251423-4253912 GCF_006386435.1 Epinephelus moara
GTTTAATGAGTTATTACCTATTACAGACATCGCTAACGGCTAACAGGGCTAACAGCTAACGGTTAGCCCAGCTAAACGTGCACACAGAAATAGTAATGTTTGTTCAATCACTGTGTTTATAGACTTTACAAACATCGGATTAGTCTAAACGGTGATACAGTGATGTGAAAAATGTGATATATAGGGTATATAGCTAAAAGCTCTGCTGATTTTCTACCCGGAAGTATTTGTAAACAACAAGGCGATTCCCTCTAACGTTATAGTCCGGCCGGACGGATGAGTCATGGCCTTGTGAAAGATTATGTTTGTTTCTTTAAGTTGGTGAGAATGTGTCGCCGCAAACGCAACAAACAGCCACTAACTTCGACGGCGTTTTCTGCGAGCGCAGCTGAGCCATTTTGTACCGCTACACGTGTTTCTAGTGGGACTATGTCTACAAGCACAAAAGTTCAGCGAGCCACCGAAGGACCGCCCTGCAGATTTACTATTGGTTCTGCAACATAGGGAGTTTTTTTAAACTCTGAAATTATATCCGCCCATCTAAACACAAAATCAGGGAGAAAGTCATCAGTCTTTAGTTAAGCAAAGCATCTAAAGACTGACTTGTGAGTCTAATGGCGTATAGGTGAATTGACAAAAGAGGAAAATCAGATATCACTCCTCAGACCCGTAATATTATTATTGATTAATATGTGTGTATGTGTGTGTATTTGTGTTTGTGTCCTTGCATGCTTCATATTTAGTCATTCCACACACATACCTCTGGTGTGATATTCACAATCCAAGTTAATGAGCTGCAGCCTCCAGAGGCCTCTGCAATGGATCCTGAACTATTGGATTCTCACCTCATTAACATGCTACAGCACAGTGGCCATTTTGTAGACTGCCCCGGGACATCAGTGCACTATAGAAACCAACAGGAAGTGATAGAAGACTAATGTATGTCGACAAATTTGATGACTGATGGTAATCAATCCAACAATTCTGATTTCACGGTTTAGGCTTTTTCTTTTGTTCCATTACTCTGCAGCAGAGCATCAACTTTATCCTAAAAAGACACACTTACACACAAAGGTTATTGTAAGTGCTTTGAGCAGCTAATACATCATCCTAATGCATTATTATGTATAGGACTCACACCATGTGCTTCTTGTATATTCGATAGGAGCCCTCTCACACAGAGAGGATGATGGGCAATTTGTCCCACACTGTGCACTACATGATTCACACCGAAAACAATATTTTCAAACATTATTAAGTATATTGATGCTGATAACTCCTGCTTTGGGAGAAGCTCCGGAAAATCAGACAAAAGAAAATGTGAATGAACCCATGTTTGCGTGCATCACTGCTGTTATGTGATGTCAGGAGTTGGCAGATAAACAATGGCACTGATTCTCCAACCTGGTCTCACTCCGAAATCGAATACCAGCGCTTGGGCAGCGACTTCCGGTGTCAGACACAGACAAAAAAAGTCATGCTTTCACATCGATGTGATACGCGGCTGGTCGCTGTTATTGTGTAACGGCGCCTGGTGGCATCAGCGAAAATACAGTTAGACAGCAATTTAAGTTAAGGGGGTGAAAGTCTGAGTAGGGCAGGCTCACGTGGGAGGCTGATGTTAACTTCCAGTAGGACTGTAAAGCCAAACCCTGTTCTTTTTTCCTAAACACATGCCTTTGTTCTGAAGGAAAAACATTTCAGTTTGTTGTGTTGTGCTGACGTAGTGCTTTTATTTTGAAAGAGACTGTATGCAAACTGTACATTTCCTGTGAAAATGAAAGTGTATTTTGAAAACAGACAATGCATGTAACAGACTGAAGTTGACATGGTGTCCCAGAAAGTCAACAACCAACTCAACCAGGGTACCTTGCATGTTATATCTCGATGTGGAGAGAGAGAATGACCAAACATCGGTATGTGACGGGGTCGGAGTGAGAATGTGTTGGATTCTCCAGTTTGGTGCCAATTTGATGGAAATATGTTTATGTTTGTTTCATGTATTGATTTGATGAAGGTTACAGTCTCCTCATGTACTCATGAGTTATTCATGAGGATGGTTGCCATTGCAGTTTGTCACATTCTGTTTTTCATCAGTACACTGAAGCTTTCGACCTCAGCTTTAATTTTAGGTATTCTAAAAGCGTGCCAAAAAAGCAGGTACTGTAGATGGAAAAGCACTTACTATAACTACTATAGTGACACAATTACAAAGTGTCAATACATTGAATGGCAACTGGTGAAAAAAGTTACCATAGATATTAGCCAACAGTGTGTTTTAGATAATGAAAACTTTAAGAATTTAAGTTTTAAAGCCACTACAAGGAACTTTTAACTGGATATGCAAAAGTCTCTCGTTTCTGCTGATGTCTGTGCGTGACCTACAACAGCAAATGAGACCATCGGTGTGAAGATAAGCTATTTCTATATAGTGTATATCCATACCTTTAGGAAACTGTGTCCGGGTCCGCCCCAGGTCGCTTCCAGGA
>NC_065527.1:4254450-4257444 GCF_006386435.1 Epinephelus moara
AGAAATAAAGAGGCGAGGCACCGCTCCATACTCAGTCCAAGAAGCCGTGGAAGTGCTCGCCAAACAGGCCTTCAGCCTTACCAGCCGACTGCTGCGTTTACCCCGGCGGCGGTGGCGCTTATGCCAGAGAGGTGGAGCTGGGGCGCGGCATAGGTGAGCTGGGATCCCCGATAGGAGCGAGGGCAAAGTTTTCCCGTCTTGTTGTGTCATTCATCCCCAAAACAAACACATGCGCGAGCCAGGTAAGCGTCTTTACGACAATACGCGCTAGAGCTCATGGGAAATGTAGGCTTCATTCCGGCGAAACACTACCGCAGGGTCGCCAAAATCAACTCAAAATGAAAGTTCCTTGTGGGGGCTTTAAGATGTAAAGACATGACCCGTGTGCAGGTCAACATTTGGTTTAGTAATTTTCAAATTATGCTACGTAAACTCATACAACACTTCAAATTATATCCTATTAAAATGCACACACAACAGTTCATATGATATCCTACGCATCCTACTAAGTTGCGTAAATTACATGAAGTTATGGAGGTTGAGTTCAGGCAAGTAAAGTTACTGTGGTTAGGTTTAGGAAAAGAAACATGATGAAAAAATGCCTAAAAATGACTCAAAGTTCATCAGTTCCAGACACTAGTCTCCTGAGGAAAGTCCTGGGGGAAACTTCTGTTTTATGAGCCATCTATAACCCCAACCTGCCCCTAAACTGGACCAGTCAGGACAGCTTCCATTGTTAATCCCGTCAGCGCAATGGTCGCATGATCACAGCCTTCCAAAATACATACGCTGTGCACAAATTACTGGTTTGTTATTACGTGGCATATGTTTGCATTTGGGTGCATTACTTTTCGTAGGAAAACGTACGTACAGTGCATGAGAACAGCCAGCATGTTGGTGTTATTTTGTTAGCTTTTCAAGGCACAGTCCCTGCTGGAAACACAGCACTGGGTCACTAAAAATCACCCCTGCCGAAAAAGCTGCTGACAAAGCAGCAACGACTGAGTAAAAACCACCTGGTTTAGTTGTGTGTTGGTCTCCAACTGTGGTCTGCAGCTTGGCAGGTGTCTTGCCTTGGTGTCACACCCTCCACCTCCAGATGATAAAGTCAGCTCATTCACTACGTCACATTAGAAACCCTGTGACGTATCCATGGATTGCAGAAATATAAAATGCCAACATTTGCGACCGGCCACTGGGCTGTTCAGACACAACACAAAGAGAGAATTTACTCTGCTCTTACTTTGTAGAGGATGGTATCACTATACTTCTGCCAAAAATTGATTTTTACTTTGGGTAAAGTTGATTACTAGAGTGCAGAGCTCCATTTTTTGCATCAGCCTTATTGAACCTTGAGTGAGTAATATTTCAGGATGGACGCTTCAAGAAACAGAATTCAGGCGGAGCACACTAGTTCTCACCTGTCTGGCCTGCTTGCCTGAGGCAAAGGGATTTTGGGAGTGGATGAGCTGATCCAAACAGCCCTGCTATATAGCCTGTACACTGAACCTTAACTCTGAAATGAGCCTGTTAATAATTCTTATCCAAACCTTAAACCCAAAACATTTTTCCCCTCGTTCTACCCTTAAGAGGTCATCAGGATTTTGAAAAACAAATACACACATACACACTCTGCTGCAGACAGACACATACTCTTGGATAAACCTGTGGCAGGATACGATATATCTCTCTACTACTATCCACACTTCCTTTCTCTATCTTAATTTAATGCTTTTACCAACTCAATAAAACAATACCCATATCAGCAACAAACACATCAAGCAACGCTGGCTCAGAGCGAGGAAGATAAAAGACTATGGCAATATAGCTATCAGCTAAAGAGCAATAACTTTCTAGGTTTGATAAATGCTTCCTATAATGCACACTAAAATAATTCACTGTCGTCTTGTTTTAAGTGCGTGCTTAGGATAAACTGTCTGTAGTTGTGACGCACAGAGTCAGAGACGGGCCCCCAGCTGTGTCTTACAATAGCATCTCATTAGCACTGTTGTGGACAGTCGATCACACATCAGACTCCGACAGTAAGTGATGTCAGCATGTGTGTGTTTATGAGTGTGTTAGGATGAAAGGATTACGTAGTGTCGCTGTGTCAGAGTGTGTGTGTGTACAAGACAAGCACACATCCCTTGATGACATTTCCTCATTTAGAAAGTGTGTGTGTCACTGGGTGGACGCTGTTTTCTGTTGCCTGGGCAATGCTTGGCCTCACCCATAAGCTCCTGACGAAGTATGCATGTGCCAAGAACTGCAGCCAGCCGGAGAGTAGAGTGACTTTACTTTCTGGGCTTCTGTTGGATGACATGTTCCTAGAGAGTGTGTGCGGTGTTATATGTTTATTTGTAGGTTAATCAAATGTTTGCAATCAAGATCAGATCCAACTTCGGGGGAGCTGAAACTGGAGCCTCAGTCTTTTGGCATTTGTGACTAAAAGCTACAATTTTCACTGTTTAATTCTGGTATAAGGAATTGTGTAATGCTTTATTTTCAATTTGTTTCATTTCATTGTGTATATTATGTATGTATTTTAGTGTTTGACATTGTGTTGACAGCATTGAGGAGACTGATTGTCACTCCTGTTGCAAAGAACGTGTCAGCTTAATTGTGCCACTACGATTCAATCAATAAATTTGGGTGCGTTACGAATCACATGCTTTTTCTTTTCACTTTTAGTATATAACTAGTCCATACCCATTGAGTACAGCATACCATACCGTGACTTAGTCATACCAAGCCACAGCGATCGGTCGCATTTTAGCCATTTTTCTGTTGTTATAGCGCCACCCAGTTGCCAATTAGAGTTAAATTTCTCCAGTCACCTTGAGGCGTCCTGTTCTACATATCTACCAAGTTTAGTAAAAATCCATATGGCGGTTAGGCCTAGATAAGAAATGAGCTCTCTAGCGCCCCCATTTTGTTTGATGGGGTCAATAATGGAGGGGTCCCCTCAGATTATGTGTGGTCATATGCCTACAA
>NC_065527.1:4257479-4276856 GCF_006386435.1 Epinephelus moara
ATATGCCCATTCAAAGTTTGCAATTTCAATCAGTTGCTATAGCGCCCCCCTTTGGCCAATTGATGTAATATTGCTTCATTCGCATCCTCCCATGACCCTCTACCACTGTGCCAAATTTCACATGGATTGACCAAGTCAGTGAGGAGAAAAACGTGGGACAGACACACAGACAGTTTTCGTCATTATATACGTAGTAAGATAAGACATAGTAAGATGCAGCTGCCCTTAAAAAGTACGTACTGTGCCCCCATAACATTATGCCCTAAACTTTGACCCTCTTGCTTTAATATTTGTTACCTAGGAGATAAAACAAACACCACTTACTGCTAGAGATGGAGATCAACCCAGAGAGCTCTGCTGTTGTTACTTTGCAATGTATGTAGTTTAACTTCAAAGTTATAACTGCACAGATTGTAGCTTTATATGTCATATTGTGACTCCGGCAGTGAAATCACATCTGCAGCTCTCTGTCACTGTTATTTTTAATAATACTAATTATTTTATTACTGTTTAACTGGTCATCAGTTACTTGAATGCGCTGTCATCCATCATTGCAACTTCTGACAGCAGTCAATGAGCTGTCAAGCTGTCTTCTGTTTGCGGCTCAGTTGCGCAGAGGATTGTTGGTCAGAATAGCCTGAAAAGCATGCTGGCTCACATACTGCAAAACTGGACTGGATGTAGGAGAACATCCTGGCATTTTTGGCATACTGTGTATTGGGACATAAATCTTTTACTGGCATACTATATAGTGTGGTAGTATGGGTGTTGGAACGCACAGTCTATTAGTCAGCGGTGGGATACATAGGTTTAGCACTTATAAACACAGGACATATTACAAACTAAAGGCCCTGACACACCAAGCCAACAGTCAGCGTCTGTTGTCCTAGTTTTTGCAGTGTGCGCTGCACCGTTGGCCTTCATCGGCCGTTGTCGGACCTTGTTGGCCGATGCTGGCTTTTTCTCTTTATTTCTTAGAAACAGCCGAGTCCACATTGGTGCAGAACATACATGCTGGCTGGCCTTCGGCTATAGTCTTATCTTGTTGCTGTTGTTCCTTGATGCCAGTTTGGTGTGTCTAAGCCAATAAAAGCACATGATTAGGTTTGAAAAAAACATCATGGTTTGGCTTACAATAAGTATGTTTGTTACTAAAGTAATGTAATGTGAAATCACTAGCAAGTATGCTACACTACAACTCAGTTGACTTTTGATTTCACATGAGAAACAAACCGTTTGTTTGACCCCAAGCAGTTCCTCGGTGTATCGGTATCTGACACTGAGGGCCACAAGTGTTATTACTTGATGAGCTGGTAGTGAGACCAGGTTGATCACACGTAAAGCTCCATCAGAGTTGCCCGTGCAATTTCAGTATTTTGCTGCAAACACTGACGACCTTACTGAGTTCCTTTTTGTGTCTGACTTTGAGACACTGATACCAGCAAATAAAAGAGGAGGTGAGTACAGACTCAATAAAGATGGATAAAACATTGTTATCAGGGTCCTGTCAACCTGGAACTTAAAAGTTTCCTTGGACAAAAGAGGCTTGCTTTTCTTGTACACCATGTCAGTATTACTCTCAAATGTCACTTTAGTGTCTAGCAGACGTTGCGCTAGACTTTTTCGTCGCCGGTCATTTTGACCGACAGGGTCATAAAAATCCGGTCATAATCTATTTTTACCGGTCATTTTAATTTTCGTTTTTAAATGATAATAAAGATATTCAAAGACATTTAGTTTTCATTCGTTCGTTTTTAATAAATCCAACAAGCAAGTTATAAAGTGTGCATTAATAAGGACATGAACGAAAAGATGAACAGACATCCACATGCCGCAGCGCTTCAGTTCGGCGTCTGGTCTATTTTTCACTCCAGCCGCGAGCGCTTCTGTCAAGCTGGATAGAGCGGATTGTACCAAACAGGAAGTCGGACACAGAAAAGATGAGAGAATCCGGCCAATTTTCAAAATAAAATAGCAACAGCATGCACTGAGGAACGTGAGGAGAAAATACCGTGTTTGTAATTTAAAGTAACACAACAGTGCATGACCGAACACATTTTTCAATACCATAATCACTTCATTACAATTTTAATTTTGTGTCACAGAGCCTACAGACATAACTACATAAATTAAATGGTCAGAACAATATGCCCTATTCATTCAGTGTTTATCCAACACGCTCAATACATGGACATGCAATGACAAATTGTCATTAACTTATTACGTTATGAAAACGATTAAAATATGGACTTACCCATGTTTAAAATGACCTGTTGAAGTGAAAAAACAAGTACTGACGGGAACAGACGAGTGGAGTCGATGTTTAACCGGCGCGGAGAGCGCAGGAGAAATGCGCTGCCTGTGTGGACAGTCAAGTGCCTGCAAGTATACTCGAGTATACTCGCAGGACTTCTGCGGCACTAACGCATCTGGTGTGTCCAGGCCGTTATGTCATCAACGCTACATGAAGCAGATGAATGACTTTTTCTCTGCAGTGTGAAAACAGCAGCCACTTAAACCACTGACTGTGCACTCCGCCTCCAAGTGGGCAAGGGTGGTAATTGCAACCGGTCAAAATGACCAACGGCCTAGAATATCAGGTTAACGCGACCCCTGGTGTCTGGTATAGTTCCCAAATACTTATAACGCGACCCCTGGTGTCTGGTATAGTTCCCAAATACTTATAGGATTCCACTTTTCCTATATGCTGGCCATCAATCACTGTACTGTCAGTAGAGGGGTGAGAATGCCTAAAATCAATGCACATGTCTTTAGTCTTTGACACATTCAGTGCTGAAAACGATTCACAACATCAATTTTAAAAATAGTCAACGACAGGACCGTAGGAAATAACATCTCTGTTTAGCAGGCTCACTGTCACTCTATCATCTGCATACTTGAAGATGTTGTGGTTTTCATGCATGCTGTGCGAGTCAATAGTGTACAAAATGTATAGTAGAGGAGAGAGGACACATCACGTTCATGTTGTTGCTTGCTTTTATGTTTTTGTTAGATGTCACTGTTTTTGTGATGTGTTTCTGTCTTTATGTGCTGCAGAACAGGAACCTGTTGTAAACCAGTTTTAACTGAGTCAGGCCTGATTAATTGTGACTGATCTTTATCATGTTACTTTTAATCTTTTCCTGTTAAAATAAAAAATGAAATGAAATAAAAATGAAATGAAATGAAATCACTGGGGACAGCCAGACAGTTTACTCTCACTCTTTGTGTCCTGGAGGTCAGGAAATCTAGAATGCGGCCAACATTGGCGCTATCGTGCTTCTATACGTAGTTGAGCTGAGTTAGTTTGGCATCCTGACTGCCTCTTGGCTTCCCCCTCTATATGCAAATTGTAGTACGTCAAGATGTTCGGTTCAGTAGTTCAGCACTGATAATTCTTTTCAAATGACTTCATTACTAACGAGCTCAGGGCTATGGGTCTGGAGTCATTCAGAGATTTGGGATGTTTGGTTTTAGCAAGAGGAACTAGAATAGCATGCATGCTGCTATCTTTACTGAGGTGAATTTCCGATGAGTCACCCTCATGCATGAATCATACATCGATAACAGCCTAATTTTATGCATTATCTATGATAATGAAATGTAAAAAAAAATAATAGAAATGCAAGGCAAAAATTGCATATTGTCAGTAATTTTAGAAACCCCTCAAAATTTCCAAATTATGTTTTCAGGAGAGTTGGTGTCTTATTAAGCGGAGCCAAGCTTCCCCTGGCTCCTCTGTGGTTCTCACCCTGCTTAGAAAGACATTTGATGAGCCATGGCAATTTCAAAAGACACGCTTTGTCTCAAACCCTTTCTGTCTTCATTTTATGCAAAGTGAGCAGCAAATTATGGAAATCTGTGTGAGAGTATAAAATTCAAATTCCAGATGACAAGATTCCCATTTTATTTGAAATTCATGATCCGCATAAATGTAGGTAAAAAAAAAAAGTAACTGTATTTGCTTTTTAACATTTGAACAGAAAATCCAGTTGCCATTGGCCTCTGCTTTTATATCAGCTCAGCGAATCTTAAATCTGTTTATGAGCTGGACAATAAAACCATTGAAATGGAAAATTCCTATACAATTTTGTGTCTGAGTATTCAGTGCAAGTAACTCTAAAACAATGCAAATAAATGTCATAGATGGCTCAGAGAAACAAACATTAGACATATTGGACAAACACAATTTTTGAACTCAGTATCTCCAGTTCAAATCCTGTCTGGGACCTTCCACATTTCATACCTGCTTCTCATAAATCAGTCACCCAAACAGAGTGTGCACTCGAAAGTAAAGTAAGTAAGTAAGAATCCTAAAAGTTATATCCATAGAATTCGACAGTACAGCAGACTTTGAACTGTTTCCCGTGGTCATTTGACTAGTACAAAAGAAAATGGAGATTGTTGTTAGCTGTTATGGTGACAACACGTCAGTGGGAGATATAAACTGTGTCATTATCACTACACTGAGAATTTACTTTTGGTATATATTTTTCTTACTAAACAGATCCAAGTTTGTCTCTACAACTAAGACTAACGTTTGCTTATCTGTCATGTAAACTCATCATGAAACACATTTCAGTCAGGACCGCTTTAGTCAAAGAAAACTTCCATTTGCAGTACCTAAAGTGGGGAGAGCACACTTTCCTGCCCTTCCACGTGCATACGAGGAAAGCCTTATGCAGGTCGAGCACACCCTTCCATGCGCTTACATGGAAAGCCTAAGGCAGGGAGAGCAGCAGCAAAGACGCTCAGGAACCGAACACAGCAGCATCAATGACAAACAGAAATGACATTGATAAGTCAGACACAGCATGAAAAGGAGGAGCTGGGGTGGAGGCAGGTTGCAAAGCAGCTTGCAGAGGAAGCAGCAACAGTAGGCAGGTCAGAGCAGTTTAAATAGACGCCATGAATGAGATTTGCCGATTAGTTGCATAGAAAGGAATCATGTGATCTATCAGCTGACTCCCTTCCATCAATCAGCTGCTCCATCCATTGATAGGGCTGTTTGAGATCAGCTGATGTAGCTGGGATGTGAGCTGAGCTTGACACTGTGTTCTGCCTGAACTAATGCTATGCTCAATTTAATTCAAATAAAACTCACTGAAACCATCTTAATTTGTCTTGTTAGTCATTTAATTGGTTTCTCAGTTTGTAACGTGGCCGGATGTAACCTTTTGCGGTGTTATGGTATGCCACTGGTCGACACATTTTTTTTTTTATTATACACTGCTGAAAAGTGTCAGGTTAAAACGCTGTCAGCAACTACATAACATAAGGAGCTGGAAAGTCTGGAGGCTGGAGGGGAGGGCTGGTAGATGGGTCCAACAAACCCTGGACTTTCACCCAGGAGCCCAGTGTTTGCTTCCTGTATGAATGTAAAACCTAACCATGTGCTTTTTTGACATCATTGGTGGCGGTGTCCCAGAACGTCAACAGCAGACACAGGAGGATACTTAGCACGTAATATGTAGATGAGAAATGTCACTGACAAAGCGGCGATGTGTGACGACTTGGAATGAAAACGTGTAATAATACAAGCAGTTTATGGTCAGCAGGTGCCATGGGGTTGTAAAATGGCACCTTTACTTTTAATATTGCTAAAATTGCAGTTAGTATACTTAAAAGAATTAGAGTTAAAGGTCGGCTAGGGAAATAAAGGTAGTGAATGGAAGTATAGTTACAGAAACATGTGCCTGTCTTTTGTGTGTATGTGTGCATATGCTTATGTATGCCTTCATGGCAATCTGGAGTGTGTAGAGTATCCCTTTACACAGTCCTCCTAGCCAGGGCTCTGTGTGGTGAACGTGACACATCAATTATAGATAGGCAGTAATGCACACTTTGCCTGAGTGCGTTCCCGAGTGGCACCATTAAAGATGAAAATATTCTGGGCTTCGCTCACTGCAGCATCAATTAATTACTGTGGCGTTCCCTTAAATTCTGGATACCTCTCTTCAAAGTTTCTGTGTCTTCCCAGTGACTTTTCAGGAGGGAGATGAGGTGTGCTATTAGGAATGCTGCCCAGAATATGTTAGTGGGAGGGCTGAGCTAGATGTGGGAGAGAGTTATCTAATTATTGATTCCTGTGCCGACTTCACACTGAGTGAAGGAGAGATCTGTGGAAAGAGTGAACGCCTGCTTGACCTGCAGCTAATCTGCTCACTGATCTTTTCCTACATGTCCTCAATTCTTATGTGATGCCTCCTGTATATTTAAAATGTGAACTGCCCTATAATTTTCAGGCACACTGACCCTGAAACACATTTCTAAACTGTTGGAAAGAGGATCTTATAAGACTTCTAATGATATCAGTACTGTTTTTCTACTCCAAATATTAAGCAAAATACGTCACATTACTTAATGAGCCATGATTTTGACGAAAAGACCTTCACATTTACAGTGCAGTAGTTGCAAAGATGCATAACAGAGTAAAAAATACAGTGAAATAAAAGTGTAAAAAACAAAACATGGTGCAGCCAGATGAGAATTTTTTTTTTCTCTCATTAGAACTGTGGTCAGTTTGACAAACTAAGTTAGTAATGAGTGGCTTCACATGACAATATTCACAGCTTGGATTAAAGTCAGTGGGATTATTTTGATTTATGAAACCTTACACACTATAGGAAAATATATATCAAGGACTGGTAACAACCACTTTAAAGGTAGGTAAGTAAATCTGAATAAATGCACTCTGGTGCTCATGGTTAATTAAGCTGTGCAGTTAAATTGAGGAGAATTTATCCAAGCTAACGATGTATAGCATGTATATAGCCTATAGCGTGTAACATTAGGCATTATTTATTTATTTTTTTTTAGATTATTTTTTGGGGCTTTTTTGCCTTTAATGAATAGGACAGAGTGAAATGGGGTGAGAGAGAGAGTGGGGGTTGACGTGCAGCAAAGGGTTGCAAGCCGGAGTCGAACCTGCAACCACAGCAGCGACGCATCACCTCTATACATGGGGCGCTGGCACTATCCACTACGCTACCGACACCCCAGGCATTATTTTTTTGATGCACAATGCTAAACTGCAGAACTAGCTCAAGCAGGTCCACGCTGGCAACCTGGTGGGTATTGAGGTTTATATATTATGAAAGCCAAAACTTTATTTGAAATCAGATGGGAACACACTCTCTCAGACCCTGCCTTGTTGTTATATTGCCTTTCATTCATAATTTCAGGGAGGGAGGGAGAGTGGTGCTGAGTAGGACCAGAGTGCGGTTGACAAGTGTTTGCAGCTAGGTTGTCATCATGGCTTTACAATCTCAAAAATGGTATTTATCATCTGAATTTGGCAGAAACTGTTTCATACTCTGAAAGCCAAGATTTGTAGCCTGGAAATCCAGACTCAAATCTAGAAAGATTTTGAGTCTGGCCCTCACCGATACACCCTTCCTCCCCAAGCCAATCAGAGCAAAAGCAAGGTGACGTATTCATTGCACTAAGCCCCATTTGTTTGCCGACCAGTGGGGCTAACTGATATATTACGCTTTTGCCGTATCCCTTCAGCAAAACAGCATAAACGTCCTTCCTGGAAACGAAGGCTTCTAGGGCAGTCTTCTGTTCCTCTCTTAAGGAAAAAGATAAGTGTAGTTGGCTTAGCGTTTCTTCCAAAGCTAAACTGAATGGACGTGGTCCTTCGGCAGCTGCCATCTTGGCTGTTCACTTTTCGACTCCTATGGTGCAGCGCTGTCTTCATCATGTTACGCCCGCCCAGAACCCGCCTCTGTCAGATAGACTGATCTGATTGGTCCGATAGGCAATTCAGCGGGCTCTGCTCGTCAGGGCCAGATCCCCATGCAAAGCAAATTAGAATTTGCTGGGGGCGGGGCATCTGGATTTCCAGGTTACAAGATTTGTTTATTAAAAATCAAACAAAACCCCAAAATACTGACAGAAATCTGTCTGTATGTGTTTATCCAGAGATGATCAATTGTGACATCCAAGTGATTTTGATATTGCACACCACAAATGTCTTTACCTACTTTCAAACTAATTTAATTCTCTTCCCTCCTCTCTCAAACTCAATCATTGTTACCATTAGATTCTGTTCTAGGGTCTGGCAATATATCAATATCGTAAAATCCCAAGTGTTGTCTTTTCTTGATTTTAAAGGCTGCATTACACTTAAGTGATGTAATTCTTTTTAACTTACCAGACTGTTCTAGCTTATCTACTATTTGCCTTACACACTTAGTCGTTGTTTCCACATAGCTGATGATTATTTATCAAAAGTCTCATTGTGTAAATATTTTGTGAAAGTTTCAATAATCAAGAATATCCTGATATTTGATTTTCTCGGTTTCGCTCAGCCCTGGTATGTAGGGTTGGAGATAACTCTACAGTTCTTCCTTCTTTAAAGAAAAATAAAGGAAGAAAACAGGATGTTGAGGGGTTAAACCATAAGCACATTAATGTCAGCATTATGCAATGTTCTTTAATCAGATGTGTCATGCCATGTCCTAACCGGATGCGATGTGAGCGAGTGTCGGCAACTAAATCAGTTTGACTGCATTGTTTTCTGTTGGAATATGACTGGCTGCGGCCGAGGCAGCATGATGATGATTTTGTTGGATTCCCATTTCTATTTATTCCTGTTGCTTGTGTTGAAAGCGTCACAATGGACGGGGAACAGCTGATTTTCAGCACTGAAATGAAGAGTTATGTAGATGATGCCGCTTCATTTCACTACAGAAACCTAAATAAGGTGGCAGCTGGCTGGAGGGAGACGCCAGAGAGCTGAACGTTTTTGTTAAGTATTATTGCGTGGGATGTTCAGCAGAGCTTGCTAGCTAGCTTGTTTTACAAAGATGGGATAGTGGTATGATATAGAATGGTAATTACAACAATGATATCTATACATGCGAAAGTATTGCTGTGAACATGAATAATGAGAGGGCATATTCTCCAGTGTGCTGGAAAATGATACCAAGTTGGGTATGCTGGTGGAGAGCTAGCAAGTTCACTACAAATATATCGCTTTTAACAATATTAATTATTTGGCATACTGTGACGTTGTGCTCCTGAAATAGTCAGTACTTGTTTACATGACATAACAGGGTTCCATATTTAACAGATTCAGTGTGGACAGAGAGCATCCCATGTAACATGATGCAACACATTAGCTGAACGCTCATTTGCTGTTAGGACAAGGTGTAAGAGCAGTATTTTGTCTGCTCCTTCAGACACTATAATAACAGGCGAGACAGTCTTTTGTTATTTAGCTCATCAGCTCCACTCCCTCTGCTGCTCCTGCTGAGGCACCCAGTGCTCCTTCCTCTCCCTCCTCTCTCTCTCTCTCTCTCTCTCTCTCCAACTTAGTTTGTCTCTTCCACTCATCATCATCATCCTGCTCTCCCACTGTCAAACTACTCTGTTAGACTCTTTTTCCGTTTCCTATGTCACGACTCCAGACGTACGCCACTCCCTCACCCTTTCACTTTTGCTCCCTCCACATTTATCTGCATTTCCTCTTTGTCTTTCAGCTCCTTTTCAAATGCTTTATTAAGCCGTTGATTAGCCATAATTTGATTTTTCCACCCTCTTCTCCATCCTAGTAAATAGCCTTTTTGCCTACAGCTTCGATTATGTATCCTTCAGATGAATAACATAATATCAATAACAAATTTTCATAAAGAAAAAGTGGACGTGACATATTGTGACTCTTCTTGGTGTGACAGTTAGTGCAGTCTATGGACGATTTGCTGATGGCGCTCTATATTCTGTCTCTATCCCTTAGTGCATATGCATAATATGGCCTCACACATGGCACGCACACACACACACTTATACACACTACACCATGGCTTAAGGTCACAGCCTGCCTCTATTGTATTCAGTGTTGCTGTGCAGAAGCTCATTTTGCCCTTTAGCTGATTGCTATCTGCTCATTTGGTTCATTTAACATGTATTAAAAGGCTTTCTCAGATGAACAGCTTAAAAATACACACACACACATACACACACGCGGGATAGGGATCGGACAAAAACCAGAGGATCTCAGTCTTTGCCAGAAGTCAATACTAAGCACTTTGCTATGGCAACCATTCTCAATCCAGGCCGTGGCAACATCCCCTATGGGCCCTCATGGCCTTTAGATATGTTTCTCTCACACGCATGTACTCGTACACTGACCATGACAAAGCTTGTGACCTTTCATCATCTGGACATCAACATTCAAAGAAGCCTTAATTTAACGAAGGATGAAGAAAAAAATCTGGTACATAAAGATGAGATGTTCTCTTTGAAAATGGGCCGAGCTCGGAGACTTTCTATTTCAAGCACACTTTAAAAAGGAAAAAAGGAAGTTGTACAGTAGAAGGCAGCTTTGAATATCTCTGCTCAGCTCTGACAGACATCTCCATATCTCTGGATATTACCTGAGAATAATTCCTTTGTATTTCTCTCAGGAGCCTGTGAGGACACCTACCCTTCCAACAGATGAGGCCCAGATTTGAAGTGGATACCAGCAGGGAGACATTTTAATGAATTAATATGCATTGGCCCAATTAGCCTCTGCACTGCAGTAATTATCACAGGCGCACACATTTATGCGCTGGAAATCGGGACATCCCATTGCGCAGTTCTGAGGAACCCAAAGGATTGTGGGACTTATTTTTAAGCTGGAGGAGGTCAAATGTTTCTGATTTGTTCTCTCTGCACATTAATTAGCTGGAACTGGCTTGCGTGAAGAATGTGATGTGACAGATGAGTGGTCTGATATCTTACCTCCGGGGACGTGGGGGAGGGGACGGCACGTTGTTAGAAAGCAAAACACAGTTTGCTTGGAACATGCGATTATCATAATCAGCTTATGGTCATACTCAGGGTGTCAATTATGCTTTATTTTCTTGAAATTGTACTTAATTTTTATTGTTTATTTGAATGGGATTGAGTGAGTGCAGTAAAATGGACGGGACAGAAGAAAAGAAGGGTGCCTCATACACATGCGATAATGGATTAGTTGAACTGACAGAGAGGTAATCAATGTCTATTCTAATAAGCAGCACAAATCAATGTTTTCTATTATCAATGGGTCAAATAAGAGCACGTGAAAGGGAAACCAGCTGTACGTTCCTGCTCAACAGCAAACAACAGACACACCAAGCCAGCAAGCTAGCTAGTCTTTGTGCGCTCGACGAATATATATGCAACTGTTAGCTAACACATTCTCCATAATAAGTTCATAAGGTAGGTGTTTTTTCTTTTGTCAATTTGCTGTTTTTCTATTTCTGATATCCATGTTGAGAATCCCTTTTGGATTTTAAGTTATTGGTCAGTCCAAACAAGCAAGCTAAAGACGTCACCTTGGGCTCTGATTATCCAGGGCTGGGTCACAGAGGCAGCAAGGTGAGCAAGGTACTCCGGTTGTCCCTCTCCCCAGCAACACTTTCCTGCTCCTCCTTGAGAATTCTGAGGCGTTACCAAGCCAGATGAGATATATAATCCCTCCAGCGTGTTCTGGATCTACTCCGGGTCCTCCCACCATTTAGACTTGCCCAGAACAGCACTAACACAAAGCACAGAGCAGGCATCCTGATAAGATGCCCAAAAAAACCTTAATTGGCCTCTGTTCGTCGTGAAGGAGCAGCGGCCCTGCTCCAGTCCCTTTTGTTGTCATCGAATGGCAGGGAAAGGGATATTTTTTGTTGTGGTGGCAAGGACTTTACAAGTGGAAACAGTGTGGAGGGCTGACCCTGCTTCACTGTGGTCCAAAACAGACAACTTTCTTCTTCCTCTTTGGCAGTTTCAGCAGTGCCTTTCCCAGTGCGCTGTGCTGATTTTGTTAGTGCCACCACATCAGCATAATGTAGCAGTTACCATCCATCCATTTTCATCCGCTTATCCAGGGCTGGTTCTGGGTCTAGGCCAGGGCCTCCTATCAATTAAACATGTCCGGGAAACCTTAAACAGGAGGTGCCAAGGAGGCATCCTAATCAGATGCCTCTCTCTCTGGCGTATGTCCTTACACCTTCAGCTCTGTTGCAGCAAGCCAGTCCAGTGTGTCATCGTCCAGGTCAATAAGATGCCTGAACCACCTCAACTGGCCGCCTTTGGAGAAGGAGGAGCAGCTCTACTCTGAGCTCCCTCTAGATGTCTGAGCTCTTCCCCCTATCTCTAAGGCTGAGCCCAGCCATGCTACAGAGGAAGCTCATTTTGGCCGCTTGTATCTGTGATCTCATTCTTTCCGTCACTACCCAGAGCTCATGACTATAGGTGAGGGCTGGGACGTAGATGGACTGGTATATCGAAAGCTTTGCCTACAGGCTCAGCTACTTCTTTACCATGCCAGTATCACTGCTGACGCAATGCCAAACCGCTTTACCATCTCACACACCATTTTACCCTCACTTGTCAACAAGACCCCCAAAAGACTTTAACTCCTTTGTTTGGGACAGTTCCTCTCTCCCAACCTGGAGGGGGCAATCTACTGCTTTCTGGCAGAGAACCATGCCTTCAGACTTGGAGGTACTGACTCTCATCCCAACCGCTTCACACTCAGCAGCAAACCGCCCCAGTGGATGCTGGAGGTCATGGTGTGATGAAGCCAACAGGACCACATCATCTGCAAAGAGCAGAGATGCAATGCTGAGGTCCCAACACTGGACCCCTTCCTCCCCTGACTATTCTTTGAGATCCTGACCATGAATATCACAAACAGAATCGGTGACAAGGGACAACCCTGGCAGAGGCCAACACCCACTGAAAACATGTATAACTTTGGGCCAAGTATATGAACACAGATCTCACTTTGGTTATAGAGGGACCAGATGGCTTGGAGCAACATTCCCACAGTGCCCCCTACAAAACTCCTTGGGTGATTTACTGAGTTAAAGGCACTCTGGCGGCTAGCAGCTAACAGTGCTATCTCCATAACCTCTCTAACTCCACCAGGACACCGACGTTCTCGCCCCCCCCTGTTAAATGGTATCTCCCAGGCGCACTCCAAAATCGCGATGAGTGGTGACAAGTCATGTCATGCCGTTTTCAACGGGAAAAGTTAAAGCATTACTCGTGATCTTATGTGGAGCTGTTAGCGAGGACTTAGCTGTTTTATAAAAGGTAAGAGTCTCACTCCTACCACTATTTATCATGACTTTCACGTTTCATATGGCTTTATTTGGTGATATTTTATGGTGTTTCTGTGTCATAAACAACATCAGCTATCATAATCACACCTGATTTCAATAAGGTACAATGTTTGAAGCTGGCTGAGTGTTGTTTGATCACTGATAGTACTGTTTTGAAGCGGAGTGAGCGCTCTTGTCATTTGGAGCTCCGCCTGGATCTTTTCATGGAAAAAACACTGTAGAATGGTCATACTTTGAGCAGTCTTCTTCAAATTTGAAACAAATGTTCATTGATAGTGTGCCTACAGCCCCACAGTGTCATTTACCTGCTCAGATGAAGCTACAGACAGTTATTCATCCTGAAAAACAGTTTTTATTTTATTTTAGGCAAAATCTTCAATTTTTTACTGACTTCAGAGGCCCATTACTCTGTCTCTGTATCACCTAGAGTGTTTCTGACACTTTCACAAGAAACTTCGGAGAGTTTTCTTTCTGGCAAGACCTCATGCATGCATGTAGTCAGAGCGGTTCAGAAGCTACAGTCATTTTAATTTGGGTATGTCATTTTAGGCGTTTTTGCTACAAAATGGGAGTGCAAGAGGTCCATAAACAGCACTGAACAACAGCAACGGTGCTGACAGACCTCACTGTGTTAACCAGGGAGGAACCACAAGGTGGGTGCTATGCTTCTGTGATGACGCCGTCCTGGTATCAGCAATAACCACCATATGAGCGCAGTGCAAAGTAGCAGCCATGAGCTAGCCACTTGTACACACATAACATGTATGCACACGCGGACTGGCTCACCACAATAAACCACAGAGAAGCTCGAATAACATAATTCTGTACCCAGGACGCCATTACTTCCCAATATCTTTACATAGCAAATAGTGGTTTGCAGCTATAGTAATGCTCTAAATCTCACATACACAACCTTTAAAACTATATAGTCATTGCAGCTTACTGTAGCTTTACATCATTTTGTCCCAGTATACTCAAATGTAAAATGAAGCAAAGGATCTGTCTTGTTTTATTGCTTTATCAATGCTGGCAGAGCAGATCATCCTACATTCAGTTTAGGCACTAAATGAAACTAAATGTAGGCTAAAGGACGGCACAGGCTGAGACTTTTGCTGTCAAGCTCGATTCCCACCATTCAACATAAATAAGTTTCCTGACATTCACTTTTCAAAAGGAATTACTGTCTTTGTTATTTGCCGCATATGCTGCCAAAAACCGACATCGTTCTGTGTTTGGTAACCTGTGACAAAGACGGGTACTGTGGAAAAATAATGATTTAGAGAAGAGAGGGAATCGTAGAGAAAGTAAACAAAGGGAGCGTACAGGAGGTGGGGATGGAGTGATGGAAGGGAACTGTCTGTGTGAGTCAAAGCAAACATGAGATGACAGAGTCAGGGAGGCAACAACTAGACTGGCTGACTGGCCTTTGGCATCTCACACACTTTAATTAAAATAGATTGGAGATGGAGAGAAAGAGGGGGAAAGAGGAGGGGACTGTTACTGTGGAAACCAAGTTTGGGTAGACCGAGATCTTGAGTCATCTTAAAGGGGGAGAGGGCAGTACAGTATTTTCACTTTAGCTCTTTTACACGGCCTCGTACTTAGCTTCATTTTAGCTTTAATTTATCATCCAGTCATTAAAGTGAATGATCTTTGAATATATGTGTTAGTTATTCTCTGTATAGGGTTTTTTGTGAAGATGAAACTGTATAAAATCAAGCATAATTTCCCACATACAGACTGTATCTGGCAAAAGTGTATGAGCTCAATCACTGAGAATATTATAGGCACGTGTGTGTTTACATGCTCTACATGCACGTTTCAGATGATTAAAGTCACAGCTCTGTGGACCTGTGTGTGTGTGTGTGTATGCGTCCAATTGTCGACACTGAATTGATGGTCTGTCTTACTGTAACGTGCCAGCTGACACAGACCACAGTGCTGTTTGGCAGAGGCTCCTCAGCCCCCCGTGGAGCTTTGGAGGGAGGCTGGGAGCAGTTCATCACTCACGCAGGATGGGGGTGATTACTTGGCTACTGTATTCTGGGTCCTGGATCTAAATATAGAAGCACTGTTGCACTGGGGAAGGGCCGGGCTGCCGGGAGGAGGGTGATGAAGGCATGTGGTCATCACTGATTTATCAGTGGGGGCCAGACAGCATTTTTTTTTTTTGCTTTACATTTGCACAGGTACATGTATTAACTAAGTGTTGATTAGTAGCTAAGTTTTAAAAGAGTGTGGTCTTGACTTGCTCTCGTCCTGAGATAACTTTTCACATGATCACACAACAATGATTTAAAAGACAATTACATTATGTTTGTTATAGGGCTGCCCCCCGACTAAGAATTTTCCCAGTTGACCAACAGTCCTCATCAGGGTCCATCAGTGGACTAGTCTCCTGGCCTTTTATTGTGGCCAGCCTAAGGCACACCTGTGCAATAATCATGCTGTCTAATCAGCATCTTGATATGCCACACCTGTGAGGTGGGATGGATTATCTCGGCAAAGGAGAAGTGCTCACTAACACAGATTTAGACAGATTTGTGAACAATATTTGAGGGAAATGGTCTTTTGTGTATGTAGAAAATGTTTTAGATCTTTGAGTTCAGCTCATGAAAAATGGGAGCAAAAACAAAAGTGTTGCGTTTATATTTTTGTTCAGTGCATTTTGGTGGTTTGAGTTGAAGATGTGAGAAAGAATAGTATCAGTAACACTGTTAACACTGTGCTACATTACAGAGAAATACAAAACCGTACTAATGAACCTTCATTAATATAGGCCTATATTTTATCTACAAGTGCACGTCACACACTGAGCGAGCCGCCTGTTAATGACGCTGTGGGCTAATGGGCATGTAGCTACTTCCATGTTTCAGATGATACGTCATGTTTGTAGTCGACCAATGAAGATGAGTTTACATATCACCTTGGGTTCGTCCTTCACCTTCTCAAAATGATCCCACACTTTGGATTTCCTGCCCGACATGTTATTAACTAGCCTGTGGAATAACCGCAGGTACCAGCCCTGGAGATTAACCTGACTCCTGTCTGACTGCTGAGCGTGGACACTTCCTGTGTCTGTCCTTTCAAATTAAAGTCCCACATGGTCCAGTCATAGAGGTTTGGATTTATTTTGACAAGGCGCAGCTGCTAATAGAGTTTCATGTTTTGTTTTTTCTGCCACTAAGCGACCAATAAAATCTTGTCCTTCCTGCACAACTCACATTTAGTAGACTATTAGGGGGCAGCCTTAGTTTGTTCCCACAGACACTTTTTCTTGTTTATTGGATATCAATCTTTTCCAGTCTCAAGATTATAAACACAGAGTCAATTTTCTTATTTACCAAGAGGAACTTTCTCTCATTACCTACTTGGAATTAGCTTTTTATCACTTTCCACACTGCCTGTCCAAATCAATATGCACCAGGCTGGATATTAAACTTATTTTATTATACATGGTGTTTTAAAGTGTTGCACTTTGTCCACTCTCTTACATATCTGCCCATAGAAGATTGGAAATTAACATTATTATGGCACATTATTTATTACAGAGGCTATAGTATGGTTGTAGACCATGCCTTAAATGGGTTGTCATGTCTACACTGATTATGACTATAAAAACCGTTGAGCCCAGTCTCATAGAAATAGGTGACATGGACACATCGAGAGAATTACTAAGTGTATAGTTCTTTTATATGTTGATGGAAAATTGATCCACTGCAGTCTGCTTATCGGGCAGGGAAAGGTGTGGAGGACGCCAAGCTCTTTAGACTCAATAGCTATATAAGCACTTGGAGAAGCCACAGTCCCATGCTAGGCTCTTATTTGCGGACTTCTCATCAGCATTCAACACAATGCAGTCTCCTCTCTTGCTGCTTGAAAGGTTGATAAGTGAATTTAATCTTCCCAACCAGCTTGTATTATGGATATTGGACTTCTGAACTAACAGAGAGCAAACGGCTGTCTCTCACACTCTTAAGTTTTTGTCCACCGGCTCATTACAGGGGTGTGTACTTTCACCTTTACTTTTCATCGTGGACACTGATGAATGCAGAAGCACCCAGGAGGGCAGCTACTTGGTCAAATTCTCGGATGATACCGCATTGCTGTCCTTCCTCTGTGGACCAGAATCAGACCATAGGAATGCTCCTTGGATTTTATTTCTCGTTGTGATAACAATTTCTTGGACTTATCTAAAACTAAGGAGTTGATTATTGATGTTAGACGTAACAAAGACACAGCCAAAGAAAGAATTATTCACAATGAAACTGTGTAAAGGGTCACCTTACAAATATTTAGGTACCTTGTTGGATGAACAGCTTAAATTTGATGTAATCACTGTAGATATTGTGACACGAGGGCAGCAGAGAATTCAGTCTTTTATTGAGTGCTTCCTGTGTTTTTCATTTATCTCCTGGTTTCACAGCCTCACACTGAAAGACAGAAACAGTCTGAGTAGCATTGTTAAAATCTGTCTAAGATCACAGGAGTGACACAACGGGACTGGACTGGTTTTTGCAATCAACAAATCCTTCACAAAGCCACAAGAATTTTAGCTTCTTTTGGACATGTTCTTGCAGGTGAATTCTCTCTGTTGCCATCAAGGCGTTGTTACACTTTACCTGCTTGTACTTAGTATTTTTGAGAATATTTTGTATTTTTGATATTTATTTATGTGTCTACATGGATACTGCATTTCGTGGTGGACACCAAATGTGTTAAAATTACAAGCTGGCAACAAGAAAACAATGACAGTGTAAAGTCGATAAGGATCATGTGTTGTGGTGAATGCACATTACATACAAAGAGTAAGAAGGTCCGTGTAGGGTGGACAGGAAGGGTGTTTTCTGGGTCAAACAAACATGGACTATTAACCAGGAGACGCTGTTCATGTCCTGTGTGAAACCAAAAGTCAATGTAATATGCAAAGTAGTTTAAGTACGAAAGTTTCATCACTTCTGTTTAGTATGTAGTAATTCTAAGTGAAACCACAATTGTTTCCAAAACTTTAAGCATTTTTTTCTGTCCTACAAACGTAACCAAACTGCGACTGTTAAAAAACACTTTGCATTTCCATTGTTTTTGGTGCCAGCACATAATTTTAACACCACCAGTAGTTGCATTGTCACTGGAATAGGGTGGACAACAAGATTTTTGTCCCACCACCTTTTGTGCGCACATGAAGACACCACGAGCTTTATTACTGTGAAAAAAAATATTATAGGTAGGTAAATTTAAAGCTGTGATAATAATGGCTCATTAAATTCAATACTCAATAATCACAGAGCTCTCCCCGTCATGACAGTTTGGGAACCCTGCAGAGTTTCGTCAGAGGGAACTTCTTGTTGTCTGGGATGAAGAAATAATTTCTAAAGTTTAGTTTGTAACCTGAATAATCTCTTCCACTACATGTTGCTCATCACAGCCTCACATCTACCTGTATTATTATTATTAAAAATGTGGAGCTCCGGGCGACATTTGGCCAGCCTCATTTAAAAAGAGATGACATGTAGCTATTACCTCGCTGAGCTGGTGTTTAGGATGGATTCACCGGCTGAAAGACTGTCAGGAACAGACAGTCCTGAGAGAGTTATGGCAAGAACTTTTAGGAGACGCAATTTTTTGTGGTGCAGTGTGAGCTGTTTTCAATGCATCCCCTTGATACACAGACCAAACAGTGTAAAATAACTCATCAAAACTACATGTCTGATGTGCACATAAGCACGTAAGCACTGTAATTATTCTACATCAGTGTGATGCTGGCTGCACAAAATGTAATCAGCTGATCTGCGGTGTGTAACTGCGGTTCGACAGTGTGCAACATCACTCCAGTTAGAGACTGCAGATGGAACAGATACCTGCTGCCTTCAGATGGCTGTTAAGAGGCACCAGTGCAAAGGAAAAGCCTTCAGTATACACTGATTAGCCAAAACATTAAAACCACTGAAGTGAATATCATTAATCATTTTGTCCCTACTTTGTCTTCTACTGGGAAACCTTTACTCCTGGCTTTAACATGGATGCTGCTTGACACACTCTAACCACCCAAACACCTCATGGCAACAACACTCCCTCAGGGTGCTGAACCCCGCGCAGAGCTAGTTTCGAGCAGCGCAACCCGAGGCGTGCTCAGTTTGGCAGACCAAGGTGCGCTGAGATGGGTGTGGCGGCGCAGCAGGGGGAGGTGTCGACAGATCCAGCTTGGCGCAGTGACAGTTTCGTGCCAAAAGGCTTCACCGAAAGTGCGCTAAAAGCTCGCCAGCTGAAACCAGGTCTACTGTCA
>NC_065527.1:4277249-4288099 GCF_006386435.1 Epinephelus moara
TGTAAAACCCACTCCACGCCTTCTCTCCTCCCTCTTTCCGACTTGCGCAGGTAGGAGGGACGGAGCTGGGAAAGATGAGTAGCTGCGCCAGCGCGCACGGTGTGCCAAACTTGCAAAATCCGCCTGGCCACACCCAGTTGGCGAAGCGCAGGTGCGCTGCGCCCCCGTCTCGCCCGGTCTGCGTAACTAGAGCCCAAGGTGTCAACCTGGCCTTCAGATTTCCCAGATCCCAATCTGATTGGACATCCTTGGGACATCCCGGTACCCCACAAGTACCTCCAATCCAAGGTGGAGCCTCCTAGGATCAGACTTGGCTCTCACCTAGGAGGCTTCTGACATGACATCGTCAGACGTTACCTACATGTCTTGCCCCTCCAATGTTAAACCCAAGTCAGCGCCTATGATGTGTTGTTAAGAGGTTGTATCCATTTCACATATTGCTTTGAGACTGTGTTTAAACATCATATGTGAGAAGATGCAGCGCAGTGCTCAGGGCCTTAACAGTACGTATATATAATGATATAAACAAATAATGCAGAGCAATTCCACTGAGGTCTTGGTTGCTACTGTAAAATCAAATCTTAAGGGAAATAACATTTTTTATTATTATTTTTCTCTTATTTCATTCTATATTAGACATATGGATGTCTCAGTCTGGCATGCCATCAGGCAAGGCTACTCAGAAATGAGACTATGCATGTTCTAGAAAACCAGGACCACAGTATTGTCATGGTCACATGGTTGTCATTGTCTTATTGATTGGTTGCTAAGGGCTAAGAAGTGAGTCTTATTTGTGAGCCTTTAGGAAGGAAAGAAGGAAGGGCACACCTCATATTGCAGAATTTAGTGTACACATGGTTGGTGGTGAAGATTCTGGATGATCTGAGAGGCTGAGATGTCTATAAAAATAATCTACTGCCAACAAAAGTGTGTAACAAACACAGATCTGAAGTACTGATAAGTGGGGGGACATTCTGCTCGCTGTGCACAGATACAATTGACACCGACATTTCTTTTCAACACCTGACAAAACAGGCTCCTTCAAACAAGCCATGATGACCACTAACTGCACAGCAAAACAAGCGCTGGCATGCAGTCGAGAGCGGCGCTTCTCTCTGTTTGAAGGGCCATTGAGAGAATCGTTCCCACAGGCAGTGGGATGAGTGAGGTTTCCACCCAGGTTTGTGTAATCTGCTAGAGGTGTAGCTGGGAGCAGGAGAGGGGGGGTGATCCAGGCTGTGGCCAGGTAGGTTTGGAACAACATGTCTGGTTGTTTTCATAGAACGTGAGGCTTTGCAAACTACCTCTGTGTAAACTGGCGATACAGTATTTGGTGTACAGGTCATCTATGTCTCCCAGACTTCATCTACTTCTGACTGAGGTTCTCACTCATATCTGTGTTCAAGTGTTAAAGCCCAACTAACCCCTGTTTGACCTGTCAAAATCATGTGCCAGGAAATCTCTTTTGTTCTCTCTTCAGTCTGATACTGACCTCGTTATGCACAAACATTACACACTCTTTATGGAGCCATAATTCACTTAACAACATGATTAGGTCGGTCTAATTTATAAGCAATGATTCCAGCAGTACTGCACAGATTGGGTGAGTATATAAATCCTTTCACTGACTCTAGAATAAAACCCCTGCTGCTTACAAGAGGACATTAACATATGAACGTACAAACGTTATAGAAATCTGTTACTGCGCTGTGTGGACTGATTACGTCTCCAAAAGCAGTTGCCTGCAGCCTGAGGCAGTGAGACAAGCTTTTCATTTCTCCACATGCTGAAGAGGTGCACATGAGGCTGTAGTAAGAGGGATATTCAGGAGCCTATTTAAAGAGTTTGGATGGCTGTGTCTCTTTTTTGTTCAGCTCTACAAAACCAAAAGTGCATGAGCAGGCTGCAAATGTTAGCATGCCTGGCTAACTTTAACATATACACCATTTTGTGGGGTTGGGTCATGCTATAAAGAGTCTACTGAAGACAGTTTTGAACCAACACACAAAGCTGGGTTAAAGGTGCAGTATGTAGGATTTAGGAGGATATATTGGTAGAAATGGAATATAATATAATAAGTATGTTTTACTCTGTTTTCTTTTGTCACCTTAGAATGAGCTGTTTACACCTATAGTGGGTCCCATCGGTGCATAAAGAGCCCTGAATACAGTGTTGGTGGTGGTCCCTGATGCTTTCCTATGAAAGTTGCTCAGTGGCGCATGGAGCCAAAGAAGCTCTACAGTATTTCCATGGTATGATATTACCCAGATCTTCCGCATTGTGGGGCCCATTGAGCAAGCACACTGGAGACTCACAGCAGCCGAGTGTGACCAGGCAGCTAACTTCCAATTTAGCACTCTAATTTAAATGGCAACCCGGTCTCACTCTGAAGTTGTTGAAACCTGGCGCTTGGTCAGTGATTTCCAGTTTCAGAGTTGGCATGGTACGCTGTCGGTAGCCGTTATTGTTTAACGGCACACGGCGGCGTCAGGGGAGAAACGCAACAGGACAACAATGCAAGTTAAGGCAGTGGAAACCTGAGTAGAGTGGGTGGGACATAGGGGTGGTGGATGGCAGAACTTGACATGGCGTCCCAGAACGTCAACAACCAGTGCATCCAGGATAATTTGCCCGTTGCATCTTGATGTGGAAAATCTATGACCAAACATTAATACATGACAAGGTTTGAGTAAGAATGTGCTGTGAACAGAGATAAAATGAGTTAATCTTGCAGCTCTTCTAGAATTCAAAATGTTATCAGATGGAATGGATCAAATCCAGATCGTGTAACGAGTCATTTCACAGGGGATGAGATGCTCAAAAAAATGTATCCACTGATTTACAGATGGATACATTTTTTGTTCCGATATGTGATTATACTAGGCTATACTGTATTTGTGTACCATAGAGGATCAGCAACGCAACAAAAGTAGGCTACTGGTCGAGATACAAGTGCCATAGAGAGGAGAGAATGAAACACCATAACCTCCTGTTATTAACTCTGGGGTCGGGGGTGTGTGGGGAGCGCTCAGCGGTGTTGAATGGCTCCCGGCGGGTGTATTTCTGCCTTGATGTTGCGCCGCGACCGGCTCTGGGTCAGCTGGGAAAGGCTTGAGGCGAAGCAGGCTCACGGCTTATGTGTTTGCCACTTTCTTTTTCATTTTAACCCACACCATGATCTTTTCCTGACCCTAACCAAGTGGTTTTTGTGCCTAAACCTAACCAGACCTTAACCACAGGGCATCATGATGATTTCGGAACAATGGGACTTCAGAACAATGGGTTTAATATGGTCGGAACAATGGGCTGTCGGAACAATGGGCTGTCGGACCAATGGGCTGTCGGACCAATGGGCAGACCCCCTGGGAACTATGTAAAATTGGCTGTTCCTGAGTGCTTGGGGGGTCCTTGTCTGCGAAGTCTGCGATGTTTCTACAGTAGCCCAGAATGGACAAACCAAACACTGGCTCCAGATACGGCTATTTGTGTTTTTGCATCAGCCACCGTAGTTAGCAGTCCCTCCTTGGCGATCCAAATAACGACTTTTTTTTTTAACGTGAAACTGTTTTAGTCAGTGTTTTTACAGGTTTAAATCACCTGGTGCTTTGATTTGAAGAAGAAGAAACCTCTGCGGTTTACTTGGCTCCTGGTTAAAACCTCCTGAGGTCTGGATCTTAAGTTATCAGAGAAAAAGGTGAGCACACATTAGCAGCTAGTGGCTCGTCTGTGATGAGACAACAGCATGAGAGAAACATGGATTTTTAACGTGGCACTGGTTTATTCATTGTTCCTACGAGTTTTAATCACCTGCTCTGTTTGGAAGAGACCTCTGCTGATACCTCAGCTCCCAGTTAAACTTCCTGAACAATGAACAATGAAGGAATTCTACCCTTTTGGCACATGGGAGAAGTTTTAGCTGGTTGTAATCTGCAATCTCCATCGCTAGATTCCATTAAATCCTACACACTGTTCCTTTAAGTTTTCAACAGAGCAGACATCAACGTTTTCTTTTCAACCAATAATCAAACATTAATGAGCTAGTTAGCGAGAGCTGATAAAACCGGTTATTTCAGCTGACAAAAACTGACATGCAACCTGCTTTCATCTACTTCTCTCTGCAATCAGAACCCAGTCAAAAATAACTGGAATTTCAGCTGGTCAGTTTGCCCCAGTGATCATTGCAACATTCTCACTCTGACCTCGTCATATATCTCTGCCATGCGAGAGGGAAAAGTGTGAGTGGCGTAGCAATAGTAAGGTGATCAATTGTGTTTGTTTCAGTTCAGCACACTTTTGACACCTTTAGGGTAAAGCATTGTAATGTTCACACAGACATGTGATGTCACTTTTGTCTGTGCACGTCTGGCCCTTGTGGTGTAGCCTGTTTAAAAGTGAGATGGAGAACAGAAGCTGCTTCTCTATCTCTCTGTCAGCTCAATCTGAGCTGGGAGGGTAAAGGAAATAAAAGTTTCAAAATATCTAAAGTCATTTATATCAACTGGGGCTGGGGTGGAAATGCTTTGTCGCCCACGCTCCACTTTGCAAATGCAGTTTAACTTGTTTTATGACTGTTAGAAACAACAGTCAGGCCCTGAAACAAGCCAAAACACATTATAAACTAACTCTATTTCTGCTCTGCAGTGTAGCGACGATAAAGCTCTGCTGCGACATTTTGGTGTTATGTGTGAATATATAACAGCATAAAATATTATTGATCTCTGCGGGGAAATTGTGCCTTCGTAGCGATAAAAGTAAAAGTATACAGCAGAAGAAGTAATTGTAAATATAAAATAGCAAGTCAATAAAAACAACAAAAAATCAGTGTAAAAGCTTTAATGTTTGCCTTAAAACAAGGAGCT
Source organism: Epinephelus moara (assembly GCF_006386435.1). Taxonomy (NCBI): domain Eukaryota; kingdom Metazoa; phylum Chordata; class Actinopteri; order Perciformes; family Serranidae; genus Epinephelus; species Epinephelus moara. The sequence goes on from NC_065527.1 coordinate 4,282,109, forward strand.
GACCTCAGTTTGACATTTTGGGAAATACACTTACACGTTAGCCAGTTAGCTTAGCTTAATGGGTTAATGCATTATGATGGACACATACTCCACTTATTTTCAGTGCATAACACCGAAGCAATAAACACTCATCAGCATAATTAATATCCAAATCAAGAAAAATGAGAGTTGTGCAAATGTTATCTCCATGTAGCTCACCTGTTGCAACCTGCTCTTGCACTTTAATTTCATAATGTGAGTCAAGGTTCAGTTAACAAATACCTCTTCACCTCCTCTCACTAATACAACACCCTCCACCCCCCACCCCCCTCTCTCCACCCCCCACCCTCCTCTCTCCACCCCAGCCTCCAGATTGAACTGATTCTACAAGCCTGTGCATTGCACTTACCACATATTGAACACCCTGCTGATCGATGTGCGCACGGACCCTGAGTGCGTGCTAGTGATTATCAAGGTGTGCTTCAGTGTGTGTTCATCCACCCAGGTGGAATGAGCAGCAGGTCTGGCTAGATTATGGATCCAGGCCAAACACGAACATACACTCATTCCCTTTCTGCCACAGAAGCTGCTCAATACCAAAGGTTCGTGCCACAGGAGGCGTGGGCGACGCTGCATTTCATCACTGTTCCGTCCTGTTTGATTTCACACAAGGCGAGTGCAAGGTTGAAAAATAAACCTCAGATGGCCTGAGATGAAGATCATTAATCTTGACTAAGAACTCACACTATGCGCAGTCTTGTCAGGGGTCTTCAGCGTAACCTAGTTTTTATGCTTTTACGCATACATTAGGCGTTGTTAGGCTTGACACCTCTGTCTCTCTTTCGACCGGCACAATCCACTCTGTTGTAACTCAGTTCATTTTTTTTTCAGTTTTCACTCTTTGCATGTAGATGATTTTGAATTTAGTTAGCAACAGATTAAATTAAACTGAGGGCAAATGGTCCCTTCCATACCTCCACCCCCCTACTTCCAGATGATTGTTTGAACCACACACACACACACACACACACACACACACACACACACTTCTTCAAACTCGGCCTTCATTTTGATCTTAACTACACATCTGTAAAGTTTCCCGACTGCATCTTGCATGGCAGTGACGTTATCGTGTGAACAGAATCTCTCCACAGACAAACATTTAATCACCTGGCATAAACTCAAAAGCACTGCTGTGGTATTGCTAGAATTGGTGTCACTAGGATAAAGCGTGTGGATAAAGCAAAAATAAATGTCCTCTGACTTTGTCACATCACAGAAAAAGAAAGAAGTAAAGAAAATCAATCAATATGCAAAAACAGGATTCAAAATCGGGGGAAAAATGAGCAGTATTCTCTGCTCTGAAAGGCTGGGAGTGTGTCTGCTGTGTGCGCTGAGCCACAGAACCAGCTGCTGTGAAGGGACAGACTTTAATGTTAACACAAAGTACACTACCACCACAGCAGTGAGCAGTACCTCAGTACGTTTGCATGCATAGTTAGGTTGAGCTACAGTTACAGCTCGACGAGGCCATTTAACTGGACTACTGTCCTTGTCCCAGTATACAAGCACAGGAAGGGAATCGATTTATTGATCTAAGTATGCGCGACTCCTCTACGATAGGTGGAGATATGCCCCCTTTCAGCTTGTTAGTATTGGACCTTTTTCATGTTGACCTATTACGTCACAGACCAAACAATGGACAACGGTAGCTACGGTTAGCTAGCTGCTAACTGGTACCATGGTGGACAACTTTACAGCTCTGTACATATGGTCCGTCCAAAAATGCTCAGCTCTGGATGTAGATTTCTCCACGTTATTCTTCTTCTGTTACACATTTAATGCTATTGGACTTCCAGGTCAAAGCCGGGGTGGAAGCTGTGGAGCATGCTCAGAGCGCCTCGGCCAGTTTGGGTCTGATTGACTGTATACATGCAGGAGTAATTCGACTCCCAATCACATTATCTGGGTGTGTCGATTTAGTATGAATTCAGTTAGACTAACATGTTTACATGTTTTTTAAAAGGTCTGGTTTTAGTCGGACAAACACAATAAATCAATTTTCTCTAATGTCATGTAAACGTGCTGACTGTTGGGCCAGGTTGTCGGCTGAAAGACTTCCAGGTACGGTCATGACGACTATTTTGCTGGTGTTTAGATGACTGTTGAATTTCACAAAGACATTTACGGAAGATTTGCAGACTGAAAGAGAGCTCATGGGATGTAGCAAAGTCACCTCTTACACACTCTAACGTTGAGGGCAGAGTGAGGGAGTGAGTGAGGGAGGGTAATAAACACTATGAATCCACAGTTCAGCACTACATACTGTCCTTCCCTCGTCGTTTCACATGTTTTCAGCAAGAATTTGTAATGTGATAGGAAGGAAATCTCTGATTTTACTAACCTGGACTTTGATTCAACACTAATCTTTTCCCAACTGTTCCCAGCTCTATGACCTGCTGGTTACACTTAATAATGCTTCAGTTGCCATAAAGAATTGAAAGAAATCAAAGACACTGACAGAACATCTTTTTCAGATGCATTTAGTATGAATATTTTACGTTGGCGGTGAACAGTTTGCAGATGTACACCACGTCAGTATCTACAACTAATAATAGCTGGTCTGTGTCTGTTTTCTTACATCTGTTCAGCCATCGCTGTCTGTAAACCCACCCAGTCTGCTGTCTATTCATTCTTAATAACCTGCAACCTGAAAGGCATTACATCATGTACACTTGTGGATTTTCTGAAGACCGGGAAGACACGGTGTTCAGAGCAGCTACAATAAAAGTCTCCCTGATTGGCAATTCATTACTGTGACTTTACTGTTTATGTGTTTTGACTTTGATCCTTCTGCAACGAGACAACAAGTCAAAAGAAGGATGTAGAAATGTGCGTCTGCAGGAAGGTGCAAAACGACACAGCCTTCACAACATCGGTTCACACCAGCAGACCACTTCCAGCTCGACAATCACACATTCTGCCGAGACCCTGCCGACCCCAATAAGGTAGGGAGGGAGTGTGTTTGCGCGTGTGTGCTTACAGCACATGCATCTGCTCGTTTGCTGTGTGTGTTGTCATGTGTGTGACAGGCCATCAGTCATGATTGGATCCCTGTACTGCGGCGGGTAAGAGCGGTTGCTGCCAGGTGGCCCTCAGGGAGAGGAAGATGCAGCATGGCAGTGACGGAGTGATGTACTCAAGGTTGTGTGTGTGTGTGTGTGTGTGTGTGTGTGTGTGTGTGTGTGTGTGTGTGTGTGTGTGTGTGTGTGTGTGTAAATGAATGAACATACATAGCTGGTGGGTTATACTGGTCGTTGGTAGAGTGACAGCTGGCTGATTCATCTGCTCAGTTGGGATAAAATGCCGCCCAGTTCCACAGACCAGAGGAAATACAGTACACCACCACCCAAGCTTTTTAATCCACCCTCTCTGCTCTCTTCCTATTAACCCTCCTCTCTTTTCTGCAGATGTAAAGAATCCCTTTTCTTATCTATCATGTGTACATTATGGAGCTGCCCTGTGACTCATACCCCTGAGTGTGTGCATACGTCTGTGTGTGTGGGTAATCTTCTACATTTATCTTTGTGAGGAGAAAATGGCTTTGAAGTTATAGTTAGATGATTAAAACAGAGAATACTGGTCGTCACCAGAGTTTGAAAGATCACTAAAACATTGTACTAAAGTAGAAGTATCGTCTGAACAATAGTATGGGCTGATTTCCGCCTTGTTGTCTGCTGTTGGCCTTTCAGTAAATAAGATGACATTCATGGAAGGCAGTGGTCGATGTTTTTCTGTTGTGTCACATCAGTTTTACGCAGACTAAAAAGCAGGACTCGAGAATGACGGCCACTGACGCTGGAAGAATATAATGACTGTTTGGCAAATGGGCTCTGTGATCTCACTCTTATGTGATGATATGGTTAGTAGAAGCTGGCGTCCCTTCATCCCACAGACAATAGAAAACACGTTCGGGATGAACAGAGATCTTCCCTGGTAACGTTTTTGCTTCGGGACGAAAGGATGCAGTAAACTCACTATCGTCACATCAGATGCACCCTATTGTTCCCTATTGTTTCTCTGATAATGCTAAACTATGAACAACAAATTCAGGTTAAAATTAGCAGGAGCAGAGCTGGTTAACGTTAGCTCTTAGCAGCAGATGGCCACAACTAGCAGCTCACGGATTTTGTATTGCGTTACATTATGAAGCGTTCCAGCTCTATTTGATAAAATAAGTATTCAGCGAAGGTAAATTATACTCAGACTGTCATCTTGTTAAATGTAGTTTTTTGACAAAGAACAGTCTGGCAAAGCTGCAAGATTAAATCTTTTTATCCCTGTTCAAGCTAGCGGAGCACCACACTGGAATTTAACCAGTTGGCTGGCGGAGGTTAGTCACTCAGCTGAACTGAGCTGCGTTCGGCCACCGTAAGTCTCTAGTGCACTTGCTCTGTGGGCCGGCCATAGCTGAAGTCTTGCCCATAATCACAGAATCATCTGGGTAATTTTATACAAGACAGTTGAATCATTTTGGTTTCATGCGCCACTGAGCAAGCCTCAACTTTGGATCCAGGTGTCTTACTACACTGGACTTCTTGTTGGCATGAGGGTCAGTGAATACTGTCTGTATTTTCATTCTAAAGTGCCCATTTCCTTTAATAGAGACAGTTTCAAACTAGCTGTTGGCTGGTGGAGGTGCTAGTTCTCGAGTCTCGCGAGTTGCCATGTAAACACAGCACTCCTGCAGGGCAGGCTAACTGACCACGGTGAGAAATTGTGCTATGAAAGTGGATTAAATTATGTCTTTTCAAGTCAGTTTTGCATGCCGCGGCTTCAGGGCAGTTGGATTACGACGGACGAGCCGTTCTGATGTTTTTGAAATTCATTAGTGGAGTATTACATTTTCAGAATGTGGGTTCCATGGGGCGTCAGTGGCTTAGTGGTAGAGCAGGCGCCCCATGTACAAGGCTGTTGCCGCAGCAGCCCAGGTTCAAATCCAGCCTGTGGCCCTTTGCTGCATGTCATCCCCTCTCTCTCTCTCCCCCTTCACACTTACCTGTCCTGTCCATTAAAGGCAAAATGGCCCAAAAAATATCTTTAAAAAAAAAAAAAAAGTGGGTTCCATGCACTTCAAGTGTATGGAAAAATCCAGCTGGCTGTTATCCTCCGATACCCCGAATGAGTTTTGTGGATTAAAATAACTACACTGGACTTCTTGTCGGAGTGTAAGTAAGTACTGTCTGTATTTTCATTCTAAAGTGGCCATTTCCTTTAATAGAAACAGTACACAAATAGGCTTCATTATAACTCATAAGGTTCTCCAACTGTCTTATACTAAACACATTTTCCAAACAAATAAATCATGCTAACTTTATTAGCACAAGCCTATGGCATTTTACATTGTATAAATTAGCCTAGCAGATAGCGGAGATTTCCTCTGCTCATATGAAGCCAGGATAAATCACACACACACTTAAAATGCTATTTTAGTGGAGGCTTTATTGTCTTCACAATTTATTGTTTCTTATCTGTGAAATTAAAGTAAATAAAAGCTTTGTTTCCACTGAGGGAAATGGTTTCAGCTTACAGAGACAGACAGGAGGTCTGCGTCGCTGCAACATGTAGTCTTTGTTACGCCCAGAGTTGGGTATAACGCGTTAGAGTACTTTGATTACTTTTTGCAGTAACAAGTAACCTAACGCGTTAGTTTGCTGTTTGAGTAATCAAATACTTAAGTACATTTTCAAACAAGACATCAGTTACTTCCGTTACTTTTAGAACGCTGGTCCTTCAGCTCCGAAACAGCAACGGCTGTCGTTTGGTTTTAATAACGGAGGTAACGTTAAACCTATCAGTCTGAAAGAAGCCACGGAGCTTGTGGCTCGCTACATGGTTGGAGAAATGCTGCCGTTGTCTACGGTGGAGTCTAAATAGGTGGAGTACGACTCGCTGACAGACATATTTCAGACTCAGGACTTGCATTATGCCTGGTACACGCTACACGCTGGT
>NC_065527.1:4288168-4311391 GCF_006386435.1 Epinephelus moara
CCCTAGAGGAAATATTAAAAATGCTGGGGTGTTGTTGTCATACAGTTGTCTACGGCAGCAGATCATTGTGTGTTTCTACTGGTCAAAGTGACGGCTGTGATGGGAGCACTGGATCTCAGTGAAGGGCAAGTGGTCCATAACTTTCATTTTGGAGACAAAAAAATGTAGGCTTAGCGCCCTGTGGTCCATTGCCCAATAGGAAATGTAGAATACTCAAAAGTACTTTAAAAGTGCTTGAGTTACTTTTCTCAGGGAGTAACGTTGGAAGTACTTTTAAAGTATTTGAGTTACTTTTCTCAGGGAGTAACGCAGTAAAGTAACTGGTTACTTTTTTAAAAAGTAATGCAGTAACATACTTTGATTACTTTTAAAGTAACCCTTACCCAACACTGGTTACGCCCCACCCTTAAGACGGCGAACAAAACTCCAACACTGACCCATGATAACAACATAAACACCTTTATAACACTTAAATCTATTGGATTTATTACAAATAAAACAAGCAAACAAGACAACAAAAGTCCCAGGCTGAGAGGCAGCAGGACCAGCAGTCCCCACACCAGAGGCCTCTCTCCTCTGAAGCACCTCCTCCATGCCAGGTGCACTGCACCTCGTTAAGTAATGCAGCACACCTGGGCAGACCTACAGTGGAGGGGAAAGGGACAGCAGCACAGAGCACACACACAGCTGTAACAGTCACGTGTCTGGGGAGGGTACAGCATTGATTCAATGCAGAAGTATAAATCCTGCTTAACCAGTTCACTCAGCCTCTCTGTCACGTCCCTGCACTCCTCCTATTCAAAACCTTTCCAGCTAAATGATGTGACATGTGTTTGATGTCTACACAGAGTCAGATGAGAAACTCAATATCATGTTGATCTCTGTGAGTCTGTATACAAGTGTAAGTGACTCTAGGTTCAGGACATGTGTAGCCTAGCTTAGCACAAAGACTGAGGCAGCAGAGCACTGTAAAAGGTGAAAAATAAAATACTCCCCAGCTGTCTCATTTACACATTTTGTCTCGTGTACGTAACACCTAGAAATAGACATGTTAAGATGACACATTGTGATTTTATGAGCCGGATTTGCCTGAAATCGTTGGTCCTCACATGGACGGGAGAACAACTGTGTATGTAAGTGTGTGTTTGAGTGTGTGCATGCGTCACACAGCGCTGAATGGCTGTGTCTTCTTATTGCTCAAACAGGAAATCCATTCTGTCAGTCTCCTCCCTAATTGTCAAACCAAACACACACACACACACACACAAAGTACATGCTCATAAAACTACACAAATGGCCATACAAGCCCACCACACACACTAAAAATCAGACACAGATGCTATTATGTGCTACCTTTGTGCTCAAACATGCACGTTAATACAGGGCACACACGCACGCACACACATATATATAGATTACTGTGGCTAATCTGTGCACATTAGGGCCATTAGAGGAAACATTATCTCTTTGATCAGTGATTACAGCAGCCATATACCAGAGCAGCGATGATGCCTTTTGCAAATTTCAGAGTGCTTTAGATCATCTGAGTGCAGCTGACCCTTTCCTGCACCATTAGAGACTAAACTCTACATTTTATCAACAAGACACTGGACAAGCAAAGAAATTCACTGCTCTCTAAAACCCACAGCAGATAGTAAAAAGCACTTAAGCCTAATTAGCCTGAGTTATATGCCGACATTGCAGCAGACAACACCAGATGGTATGTTTCTCTTTTTTTTTTTGTCACTTAAGGAGGTGTTGATTGACTCCATACATTATCCTACACATTTCTCGAGAGGATGATCAAACCTAACACCAAGGCTTTTCTACATTTCTACAGCTTCTCACATGGACTTTGATGGATTTTGATTTTGTAGCTTGAATTATTAATATCACAAACTGTTATCATGTGGCAGACATGTTGAAACTTTAACTGTCGCCATGTTTCAACAACACTGGGGTTGATGTGTTTTTATGTTTAGGGACAAAAACCACTCGGCTCTGGTGAGGAAAAGATCATGCTTTGGCTTTAAATACCTTTTTTTGGATGTCTCGCTTATATCACATATTCGTGGTGCAACGACCACAGCCAGAAATAGCCTAGTGCAATGTCTAATAATTGTTTGTTGATCTCGAACAATGGTGTGCCAACATATTCTCACTCCCAACTCATCAGTGGACTTCTGACGTCTACACATGAAGTGCTAGGTATCCTGGGTGTGTTGGTTGTTGATGTTCTGGGACACCATCAATTTATATCTGTTATGTGCATTGTGTTTTTTCAAAATACACTTTCACAGGAAATTTAGCATTTCTGCTCATTTCAGAAGAGACAGGAAAATGGAATAAGATGAAATTTAATGGGGAAATATAGGTGAACAGATTAACAGATGATTGTGCTGATATGATTGCAACAAAGTCTTTGGCGCTTAGACACCACAGGGAGATTATTTGAGATTGTGGGACATCTGAGTGGCAGCAAGATAAATCCCCCCATGGAGTCTAGACACTGGTGGTGGTGGCTGATGACTTGGTAGATGACTGATGAGGTCAAATGAGACTGCATGGAGGAGACTAGGTGGAAATGGGGAGGCAGCAGTATGAAAGGACTGCGGGCAGAAAAAGAACCATATTTAAAATGAGGAGTGGTGAGATGATAGGTTGACGAAGGAGGAGTCTCGCTGTGCTATTGGTTGATTGTAGATCAGCTGCAGAACAACTGTTGACTCAACTGACAGCCCCGAACACTGACAGCCAGAGACAGAGTGAGCATGCATGCGAGGAGTGAATAGCGGGGTGAGGAAGAAAGTTACAGACTAAGCATGAAAAGTAGATTCTTCCTGATTGAACTTTCGCTCGAGCTTCATTAGATGCATACAGTCTTTTTAAAAATAAACTTAAGTTAGTAAAACACCCCGTATTAATGTTTGTTTCCTTATGCAACAAAAGTACTTGGTTAGATTTAGAAAAAACGTCATGGTTTGGATCTACATTCATACAGGAAGCAAACACTCGGTTCCTGGGTGAAAGTTCGGTGTTGTATGACCCATCCACCTCCTCTTCCGCCCCTCCTATCCACCTTATTTTTCACGGAAACACGGAGGCAAAACAGAACGCAGCCAGCTTCCGGTTTTTTGTGCGATACTTCCGGTCCAGCACTCTTGACCACTGTGTAAATGGGAATCGCCTTGTTGCACTCTTGACCACTGTGTAAATGGGAATCGCCTTGTTGTTTACCTTGTTGAGTTTAGCTATATAGCTATATCACATTTTTCACGTCACTATATCACCGTTTAGACTAATCTGATGTTTGCAAAGTCTATAAACACAATGATTGAACAAACATTACTATTTCTGTGTGTGTAATTAATAACATGGTTATCGTAGATTAGCTGGGCTAACTGTTAGCTGTTAACCGTTAGCTGTGAGCTGTTAGCCGTGTCTGTAATAACTCAATCACTCAATAAACGGTCCGTCAAAAAAATATTTTTTTCCAACATGATTGAGCTAACTGGAGTAGTTTCATGTCGTATCCGACAACGGGAGGCTTTTAACAGATGACGTCCTGATGTTAGCTTGCTGCTGGTGTTAGCTGTCCCTGTCAGCTGCAGCCACTGATGCTTTCTAGACTTCGTGATTTCCCAGAACTGAATAAATACCACACACAGCAACACAAAACTGCTTTGCTAGCTCAATCATGTTGTAACGGCTGGATGGTTGATGCGTACATGCTGATTCAGGTGCTATCAGAGCCGATCTGCGCATCACTATGGCTTAATAATCAACTCAGTCAATAAAAACAACCCGTCCTGTGTTAGGAGTGTATGTCGCTGACAGAAAGAAAGAAAGAAAAAAGAAAGAAAGAAAGAAAAGCAGCGTACACCTCACATATTTATTTCTCACAGTTGCGCACACGTGTGGCTGGCATGCAGAAGCACCGTCTGTGTGTCTGTGTGTCGAGGGTGCGAGCCGCAGCTTCAGCTGCTCAGGTAGAGAGGCTGTGTAGCCCGGTGTGTTTTTTCGCTGATTCGGTTCTGCAGGTTCTCTGCTGGTACACTGGAGACGGGGATCAAGCAGTTTGTCTCACTCGGGACAGATTGTGTTTTTTTGGTTCATAGTTTTTGATTGACGTGCGATTTATTCGCGTTTAGAGGGAATTATTTTTACCGGCAATTACCGGATAACGGAAACGTGGGCAGAGTTATCTATATAAAATACACAGACTAACTAACTAACTAACTAACTAACTAACTGACTGACTAACATAAACAATTGAATACTGAAAAAAAAAATAGCTTGCACCGTTAGCTCCGGTAAGGGAAAGCAGCTGACCGGAAGTCACGCACAAAAACACGGAAGTTGATCACTATTTACTTCCGTGTTTGAAAATAAGGTGGATAGGGACTTTTTAGCTCCTTAGGTTGCATTGTTCTCTGGCAGCATTTCAAACTGATGCCATCTGGTGGTGTCATGATCCCTTATCTTGTGGACTTTGTTTTGGGGTTTTCTGTTTGTGTTCCTTGTTTCATGTTACTCATTCATGTTGAATCTGCTTCCTGTTTTATTTTGTAGACTCTCTCCTCTTGTGTCATGTCTGGTTTTACTTCCTGTCTTTGTGTGTTTTCCCACCTGTTTTTAACACACCAGTCTTCATCAGCCTCGTTAGTCCTTCCCTGTTCCCAGAGTCTTCCCCTCACACCTGTTCTGTATTAGTTTTGTTTCTTGTTTCATTTGGACTTTTAGTTACCTGTCTGCTCTGGATGTTTTTTATAAGCTGCATTAAAGCTTGCTTTTTTGTGAAATCTTCAACCTGCCTGTTACTCTGCATTTGGGTCCTCCCTGAACTGATTCATTACAGGCGGTGTTATATCCTGACACTGCCCAGTGACATATCACACCGCCACGAAAGCATGGCTTTTCTCATCTGTGTCTGACAAGGAAATCACTGATCAAGCCGTGATGTTGCTTCAGAATGAGAACAGGTTGGGTCTGCAGGTCTGCAGTTTGGCAGCCAACCAGGTCTCATGCCATCCACCATCCCCACCACCTCCTGATGACAAAGTCAGCTCATATATTTAGAACTACATCACATACAATGCCATCATTTTCTCCTGGCGACTGGGCTGGATATGTGTGGTGTGGTGTGGAGGCGCTGAAGGTGCAGGTTGCAGTTTGGATGCCCTTCGTAGGAAGAGAAAGACAGATTGAACACAAAGGCCAGCTTTTATAGCCTCAGGGCCCAGGTGAGCTTAATCAAGCTAACGACCCTTTCTTGTCAGCCAGCTGCCTGATGAGGTTGCTCTGGATCGCCTTCAAGACAGTGAGAGGAGCATACAACTGTATGTCTGTGATCAACAAGGGCGGCCCGCTCACCTTACCTGAGGCACTCAAGGTTCATCCTATTAAACCAGATTAATTTGTGGTGTTGCTATGGTAACTGGGAGGGAGATTCTCTGGGTGTACAGAAAATTACAGGTCAAAATGCTACAGTGCAATAAAAACCAAATATGTCTGCTTCATGTGCACAGTTTGCTCGTCAACACTAAGTCTGGTTCTTTGTTGTGATCAGATGAGTTTGTTCTTCATATCTCCATATTACCATTTTCACATGACAGTAACACCTATATTCATATTATCACTCTGTTAAATAGGCATTAGTGGTTATCTGCATGTTAGAAAGCCCCTGTTACAGTGACTAATATTTAATTAATGCCATTATCACTTTATTAAATGTTAAATGTATGTTTCTTTATGCTTCAAATGGATGTGGTTAATGTGTGGATATGTTTAGGCTAAAAAAAAATCTAGTTATAGTTGGGAAAAGATTATGTTTTGGCTTTAAACATTCATGTTTGGTGGCATAAACTCAATGAACTCGAAACTTGTCGTGTTGCTGAAAAACAACCACCTTTGGAGGCGCGAATGCTGCTCGAAACACTGCCATGTGTTACTACTAAACACCTTAATGTGATGTTAATGTGTCACTAATAAACACCTTAATTTGGTGGCACAAAACCTGCAGCAAACCTTGATGTGTCACTTTAAAACAGTCACGTTTGGGGGCACAAATGCTGCTGGAAATTCCTCAATGTGCTGTTAAAAACATTCATGTTTGGGGCAAAATGCTGCTGGAAACACAATGATGTGCTGCTAAAAAACACCCATAATTAGCTGCACAAACGTTGCTGGAAACTCCTCAATGTGATGCTAAAAACATATGTTTGGGGGTAATAATGTAGCTGTAAACACAGTAATGTATTGTTAAAAACATCCACATTCAGGGCACAAATGCTGCTGGAAACTCTTCGATGTGTTGCTAAAAAAATAAACCACCCTTGAGACAAAAATGCTGCTGAAAATACAGTGATGTGTGGCTAAAAAAATTTTTGGGGCCACAAATTTTGCTGGAAAGTCCTCACTGTATTGGTTAAAAACACCCACATTTGGGGGAAAAATGCTGCTGTAAAGACAGTAATGTGAGGCTAAAATCACCCATTTTGGGGGGACACAAACATCGTAGGAAATCCTTGAATGTGTTGCTAGAAAACCCACGTTTGGTGTCATAATACTGCTGAAAACTCCTTTATGAGTCACTTAAAATCACCCATGTTTTGGGCTTCAAAGAGAGCTGGAAATGCAGTGATGTGACACTAAAAACACAAGTTTGAGGGCTTAGACACTGCTGGATTAGGTGCTGCGTCACTACAAAAACACAACCAATTTTGGGGGCACAGTGCTGCTGGAAACACCGCAATGTGTCACAAAATCACCCACATTTGGGGACACATGGGGACACATACATCACAGGAAACAACCTGATGTGTCACGGAAGAACACCCACAACAGTAGGTACAAACTCTGCTGGAAATCCTTGATGTTTCGCTAAGAATCATGGTCGTTTAAAAGATGATAACAGCATCGTTAACACACTCGTTGTAACAGGAGCCTTTTAAATCTCTCTAACATAAATAAGCAGTACTGACGGCTATTTAATACAATGGTAACATTTGAACTGCATGACATTAACACTTAACCACTTGAACAAAGTTCTCAGCTTTAAACAGTATGGAAAAAGTCAGCAGTGTATGACAGGGTGACATTTTAATCTAAACCGAGCCTCGGAAGAAAATGTTGCTTGGGGTCAGTGAGAGGTTAGAGTCATCCCTGCTGACAGCGGTGAACTGCTTTCACCTTCCATTAGCCAGCCTGTGTCCGTCTGTCTAATTACTGTAGCTGTTAGGTGCAAAAAGCCCTCTATCAGTGACCTAATGTCACATGTTGCATCAGAGGTTTTGTCACCTTGGCGTGAAACAAATTAATGGGGAACACTTGGTACTGATTCACTGAAATTTGGCACAAAGTAGCAGCTTTCTAAAACACACTCGTAAAGAATAGGTATTAAGAAACCTGTATTAGTGTAGTTCAAGTTCTTTGGTCTTTTAGAGTACCGACAGGAAACAAGACTGAAAATATGATTCCTATATGGCGTCTTATAGGACAGTCAGGGCCATTACTTCCCTAAACTCTAATAAATATTCTTCTGACACTAGTTTGGCTTTGGCTGGACAGACATGTGTCTAAAGATAAACTCTCCCATTTTCCATTTCCCTCTTCACCCTCGTCCCCCAGTTGTTACTGTTACCCCGAGTCTCGACATAGGCTCTGATGGAAAAACTTGACAAAAGGAAGACAATATTATCACTGCATGAAAAAGCAGATTTCCGTCCCTGTGCTGCGTCTGTGAGTCAGTCCGGTCACGTTAACATCCCCTGCTGCCTCCACGCTGCTTCTGGACATGTTGTAAATCATGAAATTTTAGTTTTAGTTTCCCGACACTAATCTGAAAGCCATATGAAGGCACGCAGTGTCTTACACATACTAGTTATTGGCAGCTAACTATATTGTATTCATATATTTTGTTCATTTTCATGTACAAAACAATGTGTTTTGCATCTACTTTTGCCAGGCTCACTCATGTGTGTCACTTTGATGCTTAATTTAATTGAAGAAATTAAATCTGTGGCACCGTGCATGCATCTTGCTGTTCCTTTCTTTGAATGTTTTCCTGCTGTTGGCAGCACCTCTGATATTCAGCTGAGTAAACACATTCATTACAGGGCAGATTATTTTTTAAATTATGCCATGCGTAATTGATACACAGTTGGAAAGTAAAGCAATAATCATAAAACAAACACAAATTATACAATTTTCATTCCCCACTAGAAACTTTTTATTTGCTAAACAAGTAAGTAAATGATAAACTACATTAAATCAATATGCTGAACGTGATTTGTTTCCATGACATCTGCTTTAACAAATACAACTGTACTTATGAAGTTAATGTAATGGTATGCAGCCCATTTGTAGGTAAAACAAATTGTTTGACATTTTGGGAAATACACTCTGCATTTTTGCTGAGAGATAAGAATGATAACCACTCTCATTTCTGTGTGTGAGGCTCAGGAGTCGATTAGCTAATTACGGACTGGTGTGACAGTGGGAATGTGAGGTGTTGTGCTGTTCCTGCTTACCCTCCACCACAAGGAGAATAAACACTTTGGATCGCCGCTATATGCCATATAGAGGCAGCTGCAGAGATGGCTGCAGAGCGGAGAGAGAAGACTCGTTAATATTCAGAGAATTATGTCAGGTGCAAGTTTTATACAGTATATGTAGGAGAGGGGACCTGCTTCGTCTCTCTTGGCACTCAGGGGTCCTTGGCATGAAAAACATTGAAGACCCCTGATGTAAATGTTAGACCACGTCCAATACTAGTATTGGAAATGCCTCTGATGCTGCCTAAAATGCTGGATTGGGTATCGTCCAATACACGAGTCCATGCACCAATCTGATACCGTGTAATCTGTTGGTAAACTTTAGGGTAGTTTCAAGCGAGGATTTTCATGGAGATCAACTCTTCTTCGCTGCCCTAATGCAGTAGCCTACACAACAAGTTGCGCTGTGCAGCCACTAGCAACTGAACTGTCCAGTCTGAGCTTGACTCAAGCTGGCTGATGGTGTCAGCTGCAATCACCAGCGATTGGTTTTAGACCATAAAGCAAGTCGCCTGATTCAACAGCCAGTGGGTCTAGTCAAAATGACCCTAGGTGGCGTGTTTACTTGCTGTGGCAGGTGCTCCGTCCCTGCTGAGTTTGTTTCTGTTTTTCGCCTTTTCATCACTACTATAAATACAACTGTAGCCAGTACCTCACACTGAAGAAGCTTCAAATTATATTCAGCCACAAAATAAGTCTGAAAAGCTGCACATCAAATCAGAAGCACAGAGAGTCGTTGACTAGAGATGATGCGCCGTCTCATGGTGGTCACTTCCTGTCAACGTTACAGATCGGAAGGACAGAGAGTCGTTGACTAGAGATGATGCGCCGTCTCATGGCGGTCACTTCCTGTCTACGTTACAGATCGGAAGCACAGAGAGTCGTTGACTAGAGATGATGCGCCGTCTCATGGCGGTCACTTCCTGTCAACATTACAGATCAGAAGGACAGAGAGTTGTTGACTAGAGATGATACACTGTCTGATCTAGTTGCATTGGTGTGAACTGACAGAATGTTGCAGAACGGCGCACTGCAAGTAGCTGCCTGTTTCAACTTGTCTCATGACAAATCTTTGGTCTGAACTGAGCACTAGAGCAGCGAAGAAGAACTGATTCCAGTAAATAGTGTAGCTTTAGCCATTATCAAATTGTCAAGGGAGATGATAAAAGAAAGTTCTATAGCGTTCATTCCCTGTATGTGTTTATTCATGTTTTATAAAGGGTTTAACCTGAGCCATGCCGTGCTACAATTATATCATTCATTCGCCCTCTGTACAGGGTTAGCAGTATACTGTTAATTTTTTGTTTGTTTGTTTTTAATGCAACAATATGGGATTGGTACGTGGTATCCGCCAATGTGCAAGTTCAGGAATCAGAAAGGAAAAACTCGTATTGGAACATCTCTGCCCAAAATGTTGAATAAGTCACTTAATCAAATCCATTGTCTTGTTGTTTTGTGGTTGTAAAAGTAATTTTTGTTAATAGACAAATTTCACTTCCAGGAGACATTCCCACGGATATGTGAAACCTTAAATGTGAGCCCTGGCCATTTTATCTAGTCCACTTCAGATTATAGAGCTGATCCAATCGAGGCATGTTTGGCCAAGCTCTGCTCATATGCTGCATGAGGAAAAATCAATCCATCTGATGAAGCCCTGTGAAGTAAAACCACTCTGCCCGCCGTCCCCTCGCTATCCCCCTCCAACCATCCACTCTTCCTCCATCCCTTCAGCTCCTCTCTTTGCCCGCTATCTCTGAAGATCTCTAAGTGCTTTGCAACATGCCTGACCATGCTTTCAGTTAAGGCTTCCCTCCTGGATAAGTGGTTGTGCGCACACCTCATGCAACACTTGTGCTGTATGTGTGTATGACACCAGGTGTGTGCACGGCGTTCTGCAAATACCTTTGTGTACATGGACACTCTTTCTTCTTCTCTTACTTTCCTGCCTTTATCTTTAGTCTTTCTCTTTTCCCTCTATGGATACATTCTTCCATCGTTTCCCTCTTTTTTTTTTATCTCTCTCCACCTTTCAGCATCCGGGATAAGGTAGCCATGGAAACACAATGGAAGTGTGTTGGTGACAAAATAGATTTTGTAAAGGCCAATCCATGGATTACTTACCACACACACACACACGCACACACTCACATACACACGCACAAACTTTCGTGTTCCCATCTCTCCTTTTATCTCTCTCTAGGGATAGCCTTAATCTGTTGCCATGGATACCAACATAGGGGATGAATTCTTCCAGAAGAAACTTTGAAGCACTTAAAAGACATAAGCATGAAAGAGCGAGCATTTTAAGGAGATTGTCCTGGTCAGCTATTCATACGTATTCACTGATAAAGCCACCGCACTGAAAGTCTGCGCCCGTCTGCTCTGCTACAGGTTTGTCTGGAGAAATACTGATGCACTGAACCAAGTTATTTTAAATAACATGCTGTAGATTTTCTAAGGCTGCTGTAAAAAGCCGAGGGCATGGCAGCCGCAATCATATCAAAAGCAGTTCCGGCCTGACTGCTGAATGTGAAAAGGTCATTTCACATTTCCAGCCAGAGGTCACTGCCATGTAAGTATTATATTTGGAGAGAGGTGTTGTTTGTTACCCAGTGGTTCACCAGGAGTTATAGAAATTGGACAGAAAGTGCACAGAAAAGGAAGAGCTATTCGCACGGGGAACCAGGTGTTCTCTCAGCTTCACCGTGAGGTTTTGAATAAAGTTCCTGGAATAAATTCTGTCGCTAAGATGGTAAAATGGTTTAATATTTTGTTCTCAGAGGAAATAAAGCATCCGAGATCGTTTTTGTGAAATTTCAGAGCTTGTTCGTGTCTCATTTAAAACGTGAGGAACAAATAAATGGCTCACTGTTTTAGAAATGAGAAAGTTACCTGCTGTTTATTGAGTTTGTCACTGAATCTGCACATTACAATCTCTCATAGCCCCCAAACTCAGGCAGAGAAAATCATTACAGTTTAATGACACTGAATTCAACTGCAATTGCATTTCAGTTTGGCTATTGTTTGCTCTATTGTTATAGAGGTCTGACAGCCACTTTACTTTGGCATCAAATAATGCTAATGGGGGAAAAGCAAGGATAATGCTTACCATGTTTACTATCCTAGTTTAGTGTGTTAGCATGCATTTGCTAAATACAACAATGCTGATGGGAATGTCATTAGCTATGTAGGTACTTGATCATAAACCAAATACCTGCAAGCCAAAGTTTGGGGCAAATCAGGTGCTAGTCAGGGGCTTACTCATGGATGAATAAAGAGAACTGGATACAGAGTTGGAGGCAGGGTCCCATTCATTCCTATGAGTTGCTCAGTTGCACATTAAGCTAAAAAAAGTTCAGCTGCTGCGTATTAAGTCACATGGATGATCAGCAGGTGCACAGGGGCTCTCAACACCTGAGCTGGCTACTTCCTGTTTAGTGCTCTGCTAACTAACGGGATAACATGATTTAATTGTGCGGCCCGTCCAGACTTTCCATATTTAATTGGAATGAATGGATGAAAATTCGGATGGTGTAGATTATGAGTCATTTCACAGTGGTCGTGATGCTCAAAAAATACATCCAGTGATTTACAGATGGATCCTTGGCTGTTGTCTGTTGCACCTGTCCTTCAAACACATGGCCATTTAGGGACAGCGACCAAGCGGCCATCTTGTTGGAGCTTCAAACACTGGAGGCAGAGGTGCAGTCTGCAAGCCCAGATTCTTTGTTATGGACATGATGTGCATTTTTTCAATCCCTGTTTTTTCCCATCTTCATCCACATGCTGTTTCATGCTATAAACAGCACTTGAAGTGAAAAAATTTGTCTGGTGATGTTTGGTTCAATCAGTGGTTCTAAAATGGTGTGCCGTGATACCAATTCAGGTGAGCTGTGGGATTTTGTTTTTTATTCAACTGGACCTTTGCAAAGAGTTATGAATCAATTTTTAATTGACTCTGTCAAGATGTTGTGTGCACCCAAAAAAAAATATTTTCTTCAATTTAATCATCAACGCTTGGGAATTATTAGTGTGTGACACATCAACAGCCCTGATTGGCAGCCAGTGTGAGGGATGAAAACATTTAAAAGTCACTTTATCACTTTATTGTACGGACAACAAAGCACCAGCGAGACGACCTCCCACAAAAAAAGAAAAGAGAAAAAAAATCTGTCAGTAGTCTTATTTTGTTCTTATTTTCATTGTCTTATGTTGAGATAAGAATGATAACACATGTCATAGACACTATTGTGCACTTATATAAATACAGGTGTGCCTTGAGATTTTGGCTTGCCCTTTGGTGTGCCTGTTACCAGATAGATAATCATAATCCCTCTACTATGAAGCACGTTTTTTAGCTCAATGAGAAAGAAACTACTCCAATGAACTCACATAAAAACAGTTAAAGTTATGCCGGACGTTTTCTACTGAAGCAAAGAGGGAAAGTAAATTAGTTAATGACCGATGAGCCAGAGGTGTTATTTTTTCTTTTGTTTTTATTTCCAACTTTGGTCAGTGTTTTGTCTGTGTTTAGCATCATAGACCATCTCTCCATTTGTTAGAAGCTGTTTCAAAGCCAGAGAGAAAATATAAAAGGGTGGAACAATAAAATGATTCTTCTGACCTATAAAATATATTGTAGTCTACATTACATTGTAAATACATTGTTAGCCTACAGTTAGACCTGTTCTAAATGGGTTAGGTGAATTTCCATTTATTGCAAACTGTTCTAAACTATTAAGTAAATTTCCCCTATTTTTCTCACTCATTATTTTTTTGCCCTGAACATGTCCGTGTACCTTTGGTTCAGTAGTTTTTCTATCTTTAACCAGTAAAAATAAAAGCAGCTGGGGGTCTGTGTACTATCAGGACCCATTTAGCAGATGACTAATCCAAATAAATGAATGGGTTTTATTCTCCACAGTGTTTCTACCCTTTCTACCCCAAAGTGCTCTTCTCTCAGGCTTTCATGGCTCGGAAACTTAAAAAGGAATATTTGGAGCTCACATCTTAATTTTTCATAAGATAATGGTTCTTGCAGGTCTCTGCACTTCACGTCTTCACCATAGTTATGCCCTGGCATCAAAACAGTCGCAGTGTCTCAGAGTTTCAAAACCAATCGCCTGTTTGTTTGCACCTCCGACACAATGCCGGGTAATTTGCACTGAATTATGGGTAAAGTGTGATGTAAGAAGAGGTGAATTCTACTGTCTGACCACAACGAAAATTGGCCGGCACACTTCCTGGGGGCCTGTGATTACTGTACTAACTGTATAAGCATACAGACACATAAATACATTTTTACAAATGTAGAAATACATTTCGGATATTAACTTATTTATGTCCTGTTTCATGATCAATTTTTATTTTTTATTAATTTATCAATGCACTTATCCAATTATTTTCATATTTGTTTCAACATTTATTTATTCATTTATTTATCTATTTATTTCAGCATTTATTTGTTTGTGTATTCATCGCAGCATTTATTTATTGTATCTATTTATTCCTGTATTTATTTATACATTTTTTCTTATTTCTGTATCGATCTATTTATTCCTGTATTTATTTATTTATTTATTTATTTATAGATTTATATAATTGTTGTCCTTAAGTCAATTTTTTGTCCTCCATAAAAGTTGGAATGTCCGAGCATCACATCATCTGCATATATCTATATCTTTACATCTGAATGTCACCCAAAGTTATGATGTGAATGTGTGTACCAAATGTCACAGGAATCCATCTAATAGTTGTTGGGACATTTCACTCACAATGACAAATTGAGGAGAAGTCAGGGGATCACCAGCGTCATAAGCCTTCATCATCTGGGGAACGTGAATGTCTGTGGAAACAACTCATGGCGACACACTCTGGCACACTCTGTTAGCGTGGCTAAAAATATAAAAAGCTGGAAAACAAACAAATATCAGGAGCTTTTCGTTAATTAACAGCAGCTGGTATTTGTTTCTTGATATGAGCTCCAGTGTCAACTGTTTTCTCTCCTGTGACAGGAGCTGTTATTTTGCTGTCAGGCTCCAACACAAAAGCTGCACACAGGAACATGCAAAGATAGACGCACACAATAGTTTGTGTGGTTGTTTATTTATTTATTTTTACACACATTGTGTTCCTGCTACCAGCTGCTTCTCATCCAGGCAATCGCCGAATTAATGAATATTCAGTTACTGGGGCCGAGCACACACACACACACACACACACACACACACACACACACACACACACACACACACACACACACACACACACACACACACACACACACTTGAAGCAGCAGAGTATTGATTTCACCAAGGATACTGCACACTACAAATCTGATGGAGAGTTTGAACAAATGAGCTTAACACGCAGACAGCTAGGTTATTAACTCCACTGACTTCCTTTTCATTTTCATACAGTGGCAGTGTACAGAGAGAAGAGCCCTCTGAAAGGCGTTGTCAGCTCGATGCCTAATTAAAAACTTTGCAGCACTTTGAGAACAGTGTTTATTTTAGGAACTCAAAAATCTGCAGCACTTGAGCGCAGAGCGGACCAAACAGCGTGTTGGATAGTCGATCGAAAACATTTTGTGGACTTGTCTCCCACTGCAGGGTCCCCTCAGCGTCTCTGCCAAGACAGTGAGTCACCCATCGTTTCCCTCCACGGGTGCCACTCTGCTTTGTAAGCGAGCACAAGGAAAACAACATATCTGTGTCTTTGGGGCAAGTGCTGCTCTCCTCTCCATCTGTCTTTATTTCTTTCTTCTGATCCTTTTTCTTCTCTCGCTGTCTTCCTCCATTGTGTCGTTATCCAGTGCTGATAAAGGCTGACTGCCACCCCCACCCCTCCCTGCTCAGCCTCTCCTCTGTAGGTCACATCTGGCAGTAAGACAGCTTATATTTGAGCTTATTGTCTGTTACATAATGTCCCACATTCTGTCATCAATCGCAGTCAGTGGAACGAATCTATAAAACAACTCTTCACTCTGGTCTGTTTCTTTTTCTTGTATGATAGTCCTCCCATCACAATCTCACTGGCTCTGAAGGAAAGCACGCCGGAAATGAAAGTATGCTCCTTGATTTGCAATTATTTTCTCCACTCTAGCATTTTGCAGCATTTTTCTACTAACTGGGGTGTCGGTAAGAAGCAGGATGGTGGATTGTTATGGTCATTTCTGTCCCCAGGCACCATCTCAATGGAGTATATCGAAGCACAGAGCCATTCTCTTTCACTATTTTCCATTCACGCCAATCCGATGGTTATTATCTGTTAAAAGGTACAGCTGGCAGCCTGAGCATGTGTGTCATTAAGAAATGTGCACAGGATTTCCAGAGTTCGCCAGCTGGCCATAGCTTGTCAGTCTGTCCCTGTTCTCTATTGTATGCCAGCTATATGGACCCACTGATGCGGAGCTTATACTGTAAAACACACATGAATGTCAATCCATCAGCGTTTACCCGCAGGGCCCGTCCCTGTGGTGCTGTTAGCAGCATGGCTCCAGGTAGACTGGCCCCTGGATGTTGCCGCTTTCTGGCTTTTATTACCCAGACTCTGCTGGGAAGATCCGCTTCAGCTGGGAATGATTGGGAATATTAACACATCTATCATCGTTGATAGAGGGAGCGAAAGTGTGGGTAGTAATATGACTCTGCTCATTCTGAGGAATTAACAGGGAACTGTAAGGAACAACATGTGACCAAAGGAAGGAAATTAGAAAGAAATTAGGAAGACATGGGAGGAGGAGAGATGTACAGATACAGTTTAATGATTTAAGACCACTTTAATGTGCATGGAAATCAATATCAGGTGATGATTGCCATACATTTTTTTTATCCTGAATAAAAACAGCATGTGATGAATGAAGACCAGGCACTGCACCGAGTCATTTATCATTCCAGTGCTGCCACTCAATGGTAGAAAGAAGGAGTGCAGGCGAGTGACTCCCAGTGCAGACATGATCTTTTATTTTCATCAGTGAGTAAAGCAAGGACTATAATTGACATCTTTATTAGTGCTCATGAACATTTCTAATTGATAGGCTATTTTTTTCCACAAGGGTTGATGATGTCCATGGAGGACAAAACATTTAAAAACATTTAATAATAAATGCATAAATAACTCAGGAATAAATAAATACAAAAATACAAAAATAAATAACAGAATGAATTAATGCTGAAAAATATGAAAATCAGTAAATAGAGAAATAAAGAAATGCAGAGGTTGGACCTCCGACCTCATCAACATACAGACACAGAAATACAGAAACTAATGAATAACTGTAGTTTTACAAGTGTAGAATAACAATATTAACTTATTTATATCCTGTTTAATCATTAACATTTATTTATCTATTAATTTATTTATTCATGCAGTTATCTAATTATTTCCATATTTATTTCAGCATGTATTCATTAAGTCTTAATTCTTTTATTATTTTATTTATTCATTTATTGCAGCATTTATTTATTATTTAAATTCTTATTCATACATTTATTTTTTCCTGTATTTATTTATTTATTTCTGTATGTATTATCTTATTTCTGTATTTATTAAAAATGTATTTTTATTTATTTGTTTTTTTATTCCTGTATTTATTTATTTATTTCTGTATTTATTTATTTTTTTGCATCTATTTATTTATTTCTGTATTTACTTATACATTTCTTTCTTTATTTATTTACTTATTCCTGTATTTATTTATTTCTGTATTTATTTTTTTTGCATCTATTAATTTATTCCTGTATTTACTTATACATTTCTTTCTTTCTTTCTTTCTTTACTTATTCCTGTGTTTCTTTTAACATTTTTTAAATTTTGAATCTATGTATTCCTGTATTCATTTATTTGTTTATAGATTTATTCATATATTTGTTGATCTAAAGTTCAAACTGCTTTGTCTGGACCTGCTGAAACTGTATCTTCCAACAAGTCAGCCATCATATGGCGCAAAAAAAAAAAAAAAAAAGAAAACTTCAGTGTAATTATGTGTTTTGGCTGTGAAATTAAACTTGTGGCTGCTTGTTACTTTCCAAAGCTTCAAGGTCCTCAGCAGGCTGATAATGAGGTGTAATGAAGCATCACTAAGGACTTTCCAGCAGTGATGTGAAGTGGATGTGAAGTGGATGTGAAGTGGATTGGCATTTTGAAAAGGCCATTTTGTCAGTGAACGATATATTCATGTTTCTGAATCAAACAGAAGTCGTGCTGTAACTAAGATAAAATATTGACGTTAATTGCTTAATCTGTACAACATCAACAGATCCTCCTGAGCAGAGCGTGACTCTGTACTTACTTTGATTCACAGGAGAGGGCAGTAAAATCAAGATAGCTGCTCAGTGAATGTTGTTGTGATACTTGAGTTTGTGAGGAACCACTCACCCTGCACAGAGGCTGTAGTTTCCTCACATTAGCTACCAGGACGAGTTTTAAAAAGAATAGCCAATAGAAGGTCTGCAATCTGGGCGACATTTTGATCATATCTGAGTATTTGTCCCCACAGTGTATTTATCAGAATTACTGCCTACATTTGATCCAGTGCAGTTACTGTGAGGTGCTGGACCTGAGGAACATTTCATGTACTGTGTAGAACACTTTAGCTTAACTTTGGACTGATGCTGGTGCTACATTAAAGGGTCCACTCGATTCCAAGTCGTCTTGATATCTTTCTCTGGACCAGAGTGGACCACGCTGCTGACATGCCTCAGGTTACTTCACTTTTTGACTTCATGTTTCATCTACTGAGACGTAATGCTGCTGTGTTGTGTGTGACTACAGGCTGATAAATAGTGTTTCTAAATTCAATGGTATGAAATACATTTAACAGGCTAAAGCAGGAAACTGTAGCATGCTAATTGTACATAACTGTGCGTGATTCATAAAGAACAGTCCCTTAATAGAGAGTCCATGTACAGACATAGGCTACTTTTCACTGTAAATGTACCATATATAGTGTATCAGAGGAAAGCTGTCCATGTTAACCCCATGAAACCTGGAGCGACATCACTTTCTTGTGCTGCTTTCAGGTGCCTTTCTAAAGTATTTAATATGAAAACAAATTATCATTACAGAGAAGAGAGGAGCACATACAATAAAGAATGATTTGAAATTAATCATTCATTCATTTTGTGACCTTCCTTGAACTGCATTGCTGGCATGGTTTTAAGTGTTGTCTTCAAAGCAACCAAAGGCCCACTGATAATAATGAAATGATACAATTTCTTCAGCGCTACAAAATTCATCTGCTGGGTCATGGTGACCTTGATTGGATGAGTTACCTCAGGTGATTGTGGACACAGCGACACAGCTGTGAGCCATCATGCAATTATGAGCTGCATCTAAGCAGTGTGTCATTTTATGAGTGTGATGTCTTGAGGAAGGTCTTTGAGACTGAAATATGAACCCTTTCTTTAATAAATCAACTGAAAGGTAAAGAAGAAGAATCTAAATAGCTTAAAAGAAAAGGACTGTCTCATGACTTGTTTCCCTCAAAACTTACCCTTTGATTTCTGGAAGTTACAAGTTGAAGACAAAATCCTGGAGTTGAAAAGAGCCTCCGTTTTCACTCTTGTCGTGCATGCTGGTTAGTTAGTGCAAAAGGTTTATTTTTGGCAAAGTTCTAAAAGAGACCTGTAGAATACAGTTATTGTGATGAAACACAGTGCGTTCAAGGGTCGTCAGAAATGTGTAAATATAACAATAATTTCTGTTTTTACAGTTTCTGGCTGTGATAAATGGTGTAATGTTGGTGAAAAAATCAGCATCATCATAACATAAATACTAAATACAGCCATTTAAAGTTGTGTCCCCCTACGCTAAGCCAAATTAAAAGAAACATAAGTCCCTCCCCAATGCTTAAAAAGGTATTCTATTCTAAATCTATTTGACATGCCTCCCCTTTTCCCCTTTTTCTACCCCCTCTCCCCTCTCATAAATAATGAACAGTCCCTAATGACATCAGAACCAAAAAATATTACGAACGCCCCCGGTCTCCCCGACAGTTTTGACCTGTCGTGTTGCGTTAAAATAACTAAAGGCACCCACTGAAACTTATAGCTGTCTGTATTTGTTTTGTAGCCTACTAACAGAATAATGAAATAGTAGAGGTGAGGTGAAACTTGAGCATGTTAATGGTGCCTTGTCCAGCTAAAGTTTAGAGAAATTCAGTCATGAACTGAAATGTTTGTACAATCCTGACCTGTGACACAACATGAAAAGACAGGGAAATGTATTCAGTTTCATTCTCTGCAGACCAAATACACTCATTGGCCACTTTATTAGGTACACCTCTACAACTGCTTGTAATCGCAAATAGCTAATCAGCCAATCACGTGGCAGCAACTCAATACATGTAGACATGATGAAGACGAGCTGCTGAAGTTCAAACGGAGCATCAGAATGATGAAGAAAGGTGATGTAAGTGACTTTGAACATGGCATGGTTGTTGGTGCCAGACGGGCTGCTCTGAGTATTTACTGGGATTTTCAGCACAACCATCTCTAGGGTTTACAGAGGATGGTCCCAAAAAGAGAAAATATCCAGTGAGCCAAAATGCCTTGTTGATGCCAGAGGTCAGAGGAGAATGGCCAGACTGGTTCAAGATGATAGAAAGGCAACAGGAAGTCAAATAAGCACTGGTTCCAACCAAGGTGTGCAGAAGACCATCTCTGAAGCAACAACACCTTGTCCAACCTTGAAGCAGATGGGCTACAGCAGCAGAAGACCACACCAGGTGCCACTCCTGTCAGCTAACAACAGGAAACTGAGGCTACAATTCACACGGGTTTTCTCACCAAAACTGGACAATAGAAGATTGGAAAAACCACATTCAGATGGAAGCATGGATCCATCCTGCCTTGTATCAACGCTTCAGGCTGCTGCTGGTGGTGTAATGGTGTGGGGGAGATTTTCTTAGTACCAACTGAGCATGGTTTAAACACCACAGCCTACCTGAGTATTGTTGCTGACCGTGTCCATCCCTTTATGACCACAGTGTACCCATCTTCTGATGGCTACTTCCAGCAGGATAACGCACCATGTCACAAAGCTCACATCATCTCAAACTGGTTTCTTGAACATGACACTACTCCAGTACTGCAGCGACTGTGTGATGTCATCATGCCAATATGGACCAAAATCTCTGAGGAATGTTTCCAGCACCTTGTTGAATCTGTGACACCAAGAATTAAAAAGGGGGTCCAACCTGGTACTAGCAAGGTGTACCTAATAAAGTGGCAGGTGTTTGTCTAAACTGAATTTTATAGCAACCCATCAGTTGTTGAGATATTTTACTCCTGAGCAAAGTAGTGACCCAACCACACTGCTCATATGGGTTTAAAATAGTGTCTTCATTGAAAGTAAGGCACCAACTGAAACTTATGACTCTCTGTATTTGTTTCGTACTAATACAATAGTACATAATATTACCATCTTCAGTAACATACAACACATTTTGTATCATTGCAAACAAACAATTTTACATTCGTGTGAAGTCAAACTTTGACACATAAACTTTAAATAATGACTCTTGTGCTACAGTACATCACTATAATAATCTTTATAATATCTCTGCATCGTGTTCATGGCTCATTTAATGCCAACATACAGTGTCGTCTCTGTGCTTTACTCAAGTTATGTAAATATCACCGAAGCCATTCATTCAGTATCCTCATGCATTCGCTGACGAGGTGTCTTCTTTATAAAGACAGGTAGTAGTGAGAGAAGTAGCGGGTCGCCATGGCAATCAAGCACCTTTGAATTTCCCATATACCACAAGATCTGACAAACACATCAGTACTGAGTCGACTGGAGATTTGACATAGTGTAAAATGCTCCACCCAGACCTGTTTGTAACTCCTTGCATGATGGCATTGAGACTGTTTACATGTGATCAAACAAACTCACAGTACAGTTGCTACATTCTGGAAATGATGCATTTCCACATATAATTCAGTACAAGTTCATGTCTCCATGCTCGGAAACTTATGAGCTTCACTTTGCTTTTCTCTAAGATGTTTCTCCATCCCATTGTCCTTCTGTTGTCATTGGCACCTGAAGTCCTGCTGTCTACTTCCCCACACTAGTGTTCTGTTTGGCCGTATGTTTCTGTGCCACACCGTAGGGCACGTGGGCAGCGATGGTGCCCATCTCGGCCGCTCCCTCCACATGAAACATCTGATCATCAAAGTAGATATGAGGCCTGATCTTTTCCAACATGGGGCCCTTCGGTGCCCCTGCGAGGAACAAGGCCTCGTCGATCTCCAAGCCCCAGGCCCTGAGTGTCTTCAGCGCCCGGATCCCAGAGCTGGCCGCGCTGCGAGCTGTGACCAAGTATGTTCGGATGGGACAGTCCAAGCGCTGGCCTTTGGCGTAAAACTTTTTCTGGAGCTTCCCCAGTGCCTCCAGGAAGCCCTTCAGGGGGCCCTGCCACAGAGGAGGAAAGAGATGATGAGAAATCAGTGTGTTCTTTTGTTTCAGTGTTTTGTTTTGTGTGTTTTACACCTGGCATCATTAGGTCTTATTGCTGTGTCATCCCACATCTATATACTCGTGTAGCATGAGCAAACTTTAGCACATTTTTAGAGTGAAATGCAATCTGTAGTGTAATATATTCATGACGTCAGCACAGTGACCTCCAGTGAAAACCACCTACATGATCCAACAGCGTGTCCTCGTTGTCCCTCTCATGTTCGAAGAACTTGTCCAGCCCATGGGCCTTGAAGATGCGCTCCGATTCATCAGAGAAGAGGACAGCGTCACCATCAAACGCCACCCTCAGCTGGGACTCTGATACCTCCGTCAGCTTCTCTGGCATGAACATGGTGGCTGCTGCGATGCCTGGACACAGACACAGACATCAAAGAGAAAGAATAAGTTCATGGTGTAACCCCAGATTGACAGAGAGAGCGTTTGGAAATACTGACGCACTCACAAACTGGACCGTTCATGAATTCGGAGCACTGTTGAAATGTACCTTTCAGTTCAGAACGCCACACTCTGGCAGCAGCAGAGCACCAAGCGGAGTGAATGTGTGATGAACTTAATGGATATTACTTCATGTAGACATAGAACGCTCTGTTTCTTGGAACAACAACATTCTTATTTTAGAGTTGAGCGTCAGATTGGATTTCCTAATGCACCCAGAGTATAGATGTAGCTGTAGATGTAGCACTTTCAGTGTGTTTTCAGTTCAGGGAAGTTAACTGCAACATTTTGGTACTGAACATCAGAATATAATTTCCAAATCCATGGTAGTTTTCACCATGCAGCAAGGAAAGGGCCAAAATGACTGCTGAGTTTTAAAAGATTAAATCAGCTCATTGTCTGTCTGTGGTTTAAGTGTTTTGTAATGACTTTGTATCTTTGACCATTTGTCTGCTTTTTACAATGTTGTCTTTTGTGTCTGGTGAGCCGAAGACAAATCTGACCCCTGGTGGACAATCTTACTATCTTACTATATAATGATGAAAACTCTGTGTGTGTGTGTGTGTGTGTGTGTGTGTGTGTGTTCCACGTTTTTCTCCTCAATGACTTGGTCAATCCATGTGAAATTTGGCACAGTGGTAGAGGGTCATGGGAGGATGCCAATGAAGCAATATTACATCAATTGGCCAAAGGGGGGCGCTATAGCAACCCATTGAAATTGCAAACTTTGAATGGGCATATCTCATGC
>NC_065527.1:4311753-4329624 GCF_006386435.1 Epinephelus moara
GCTGTACATAATCACAGAAACTGTCAGTGTGTCATTCTGTCAGTCAGTCATTCTGTCTGTCCCACGTTTTTCTACTCACTGACGTGGTCAATCTATGTGAAACTGCACATAGGCATTGAGGATTGGCATAGGTAGAAGGTGACAAAGCTACCAATGGGTATGGACTAGTTAAGATATATTCTGTTCTGTTCTGATCTAAAAAGTTTGTTCGGTTCTATTAAAGGTTGTATTAGGAGTTAGTTATTCAGTTTACTGTTGAGTACACTGTTTTATTGGTTAAAATCTCGTTTTTTGCCAGCAGATATAGCATTAGCATGATCCCAGTTAACCCAGTTAAGTTCCAAAGTTTATTCACTGTTAAATCAACGTCATATACCATGGTTAAATCACTGCTGAATTATGTTTTGATTTTGAAAGATGAATCAACGTTGATTTCACAACACATTGTTTCACCATTGAAACATCCTTCTGAAATTTCAATGTTGATATATAAAAAAATTGCCAACCTTTTTACAACCATCACAATTTAACATTGTTTCAATGTTGAACGTCAGTTGTATGCCAGCTGGGTTAACCACAGCTGTAAATGCACCATGCTAGCAGTAACTAAGTAAGCTAGCAGCTAGCGTTAGGATTATCTCCACCCATTGGTCCAAATATTTGACTTCCTTCAAAACAAGAGTCCACAAACCAATGGGTGATGTTAACATGGTTACTTCCACAGTCTGTAGTTAGAACTGCCTTTCACTTTACTTCCTGCTTTGAATAGACCAAATCAGCAAAGTATTATTGATGTTGTTGCAGCTGCTGTGATATTAATGCTATTTAAAACACTCTCAGATCAGATACTAGTGATGGCCTTTAGCGTACAGAAAGTGTTACATAACAAGAGGCTTCGCAGCTGATTGAGACCTTTCACGGGGGGGTTGCTGGTGGGTGTATGCTTCACACAGTCACTGCATTACTGACATGAAGCGTGTAAGTCACATGAAGTCACCTTGAGAAGTATGTGGTCATGCTGTGATCAATCAGCTCTCCAGTTAATTTTCCTTCAGCCCTCTTTGCACACAGGATGTGACACAGGAAAAACAACATGTCGTTTCGTAGAATCAGTTTGAAACTGGTTTCTTCTATTCTGGATCGGCTTTGCAGGATTTTCCTTTTAGTTTCGACCCTATTTGCTCTATTTCAGTATGAGCTCTTCCTTTCTGACAGCAATAATAATGCAGCATGAAATGTGCTGCACTGAACAAATTTAAACCATCAGAAGCGGTTGTCACCTCAAGTCCTGCAAATTTCACATCAATGTATTCTGTTCCCAGCTCCTTGTCAGCAGAGCATTTTAACATCTTGTATTTCTTTGGCAGGAAGCAGCCCATGTTTTCAAATATATATACATATTCAGAGCCACAGCCAGAGCAAATGGGATGTTACAGCCTGCTGGTGCTCCCTTTAGTGTACGCCTTGATGTGCCATGACACGCGGGAATCCATCAAGGGAACACAGAGAGGGGAAATCATTAATGTGTCGGTTTATGATAATGAGACTACAGCAGTCACCTCTGCTCAATATGCAAACAGGACAGAGAGAATTTACTTGCAGCTCATCGTGTGTGTGAGAATTTAATAGCATCGCACTTCTTTCCATTTCAGTTGAAGTTTAAAGGCAGTACTGGAGCTTTCCCCCAACTGCACTTTGCAATTACAACTGAGCTTATGATAATACTAATAAAAATGAGCCAAAAACCTTAACTTCAGTGGCACTTTAACTTGTTGTCTTTGATGGTGACGGCAACCAGATGCGGTTCACAAGCGTACACTGTGACCTGTAAATTTTGGCTTGTAATTTAAACTTTTCATCGACCTTCTCAACAATAAAATGATGAATATATCCCTCCAATGCATAATTTAGGCCCTTTTGGTTACTTCTCAATGACATCTGATCGCTATGTCTCCAAAAATCATCAATTTCTCCTGCGAAATGCCGTGTACTGTGACACCTGCCATAGCGCTGGTCACTGAATGTTTGTCCGAGTGAGTGGAGGGGGCTTAGCCATAGGTCAATTAACTAAAAAAGAAAGCAGAATAAATGTTGACACTGTACGTCTCTGCAAACCATTCATCTGTAACCTTTGTATGTAGCAGATATGTTTACAACTTTACACTTTTTTAAATTAAAATTATCTTTTAGGGCTTCTTTATTGCCTTTATTACAGCTGGAGAGTGAAAGGGAAGGGGGACAGAAAGATGGGGTGTCACTAAGCAAAGGGTCACAGATCGGATTCTAACCCACTGCCAAAGACTCAGCCTACATGGTGGTCTGCAGCTCTGCAGCTGTTTCTCCTCGGTGTCTCCAGCCTGTTCTTACTCCCAACTCATCAAATACCACCACTTTGTCAGTAATGTCATTGTTACTGATGCACAGAGGCACCTTATACAGTGGTATGATACGCAACGTCAGTTTTAGAGGCAGCAGGCAACAACCCAGCGCTCTGTCAATGGATGTTGGCGTCAAAGGCACCTTTATCAGCAGTATCAGTTATGTACCAGACATTGGCAGTTTGTAACGACTGTAACACAATGAGTGAGAAAGCGTATATAGGGAGGGGCGGGAGGGGAGGTGGATAAGTCAGAAAAACTCTGGACATTCACCTGGGAGGCTGCTGTTCATTTACCGTAGGAATTTTGAGACAAATCATGATGTTTTTTTCTAACCCTGACCACGTGCTTTTGTTGCCTAAAGTTAAGGAAATAAACCTAAAAATGAAGAGTTTTACCTGCGATGTAAGTTTAACCTTGAAAAGACACAATTAAGGTCACAAGCGTAAATTGACTGACATGAGAGGGTACCTAGCACATCAGATTCTTACGTGTATGTCCACTGACAAAACGGCAGGATCGTATCCGTGGTTTGCAAAAATGTACAATGCCAACATTTTATTCTAATGACTAGTCTGACTCTTTTGCACAGTAACAAAAACTGAGAGAATGTGAGGATTTTATTTTTTTTATTTTTTTATTTTTTTTACAAAGAATAAACCATGCAGCAGATTACGGCCCAGTCCTTGTTTCTTACATGTAATTAATCATGCGGCCCAGTTGCCAGAAGAAAATGTTGGCATGGTATGTTTCTGCAAACCACAAATACAATGAATTGATGTTTCATATGCAATGGAGTATACGCTGACTTTGTCATTTGGAGGTGGAGGGGATGGCGCATGGTGTGACACCTGCCAAGCTGCAGACCATTGTTTGAGACCAGCAAACAACAAAATTGGTTGGTTTTTAGCAAGTTATTGCAGTGTTTCCAGCGGTTTCTTAGCCACAGAACGTGGGTTATGTTTTGGGCAACCTGTTGCTGTTTCGCTCAATGTCATTCACGATCCAAGTCAACACCATACAAACCTTCAGTGGGCTATAATAGGGCTGATATTGTGTAGTTTGAACCCGGCATAAATGTTATATCCTGACTGTGATCCAATGAAACATGGTAAGACTGATAACTGGGACTGTGCTTTGCAAATGTTACCATGCCGACTTGTTTATCTTGCAGTCGTATCACTTTTCAGCTTTGCAGCGCTGTAGGTCATCACCTCTAATTCTTAGGTAACAGATACCTCACAAAATTAAACTTAATCTTCCTAATCTCTGTCTCTCTGCGCGTGTGTGTGTGTGTGTGTTTGCTCACCTTCAGCCAGTGCCTCCCTGACCTTGTCAGCATCAGCTGACAGGTAGAGGTTGGTGTGCCAGGCCTTCAGGTAGCCAATAGGACTGCTTCCCCCCGTCATACAAAACCTCTCAATAAACAAATCTGGGGACAAGAACAACAAACAAGAACAAGGTTTTTAGTTTCAGTGTCAGTTTCATCCCGTGTTAAATGTCAGCATGCAGCACATTTGCAGCGTAACACACCCAGACACAAAGTGACGGAATCAAAACAGAAACCTCCGTATGTCAGCCAGGAGCTGAAGCTCTAAATCTGCCATGGAGTCACGGAGGGTGAAGTGAGAGGAGATGGGGTTAAGGACATGGTGAGAGGATTAACTTACAAAGACTTAAAAGGTGTAGAGGGTTCAAAGAGGGGGTTAACTAGCAGGGAGAAGAGGGGACTGTGGGAGGGGCGAGGCTGTGCAGAGGAGAGGAACAGGGAATGACTGGTGGCTGAGTGTCTGCTTGCTTTTTGGCTGAAGAAGGCTCTTCATTCAGCAGAGGAGAAGTGGTATGTGGAGAACGAGAGGAGACTGATATTAGGTAATAAGATCCATGACTACAGAGCTGTTCAGGTAAAATGATCTGATATTTATAAAGGAACAGAGCGAGAGGCCACAGGAGGATCGTGTGGAGCATTAGACTAATGCCAGGATGGAGATGTGACAGAATGTGTTTGAGAGCTGAGGGCTGTAATAGAGTGAGAATAGGTGAGTGACACGTAAGATAGATGGAGATATAGTGAAAGAGAAGGTTATTGTGAGTGGGAGATTGATGTGCTGATTGTGAAAAGAGAAATGGCGAGGTTAAAGCATTTATTCAAAGCTGCAGCAGGAAAGAAACTCGTCTGAGACAAGGACACTCCAGCAGTTTTATATTGCACCTCCCTAAAGATGAGAGACTTTTTAGAGACATAAATAATAAAAGAATGGTCAAAATTGATGCAGCTGAGGCCAAAATGTTCTGACTTTTTGTCCTTCGTATGAGTCACACCTCAACAGCTGGAGCCTACATTTCCCATAATGCAACCAACCGGATATTTTCAATAGATCCCTGCAGCTAAACACCCACGTTTTTCAAACTTCACGACCCCAGTTTGTAACACTTAATCCCTTTGTATTTGTTTATATCTGTTACTTGTGAAGGCCACTCCTCATGTGTCATGTCTTGTTGTACTCCCTGTCTTTAGCCCTTTTTAAACAGGTGTTGTGCAAATTTGCAGGAAAGCCCAATCAGTGTTTTTTCAGCATTGGCAGTATAAAAACAAAATCGGGGAGTGCAGCAAAATGCCGCCTACCTACTTTTGTTTATACAGAATGTGCCTTTTTCGGGGCAATGGGGGGCGTGAGCAAGTAACAAAACGTGTTGCTCAGCGTGTGTGACGTAAACAGTGACGCGGGAGGGAAGACGCGGCTGGTAAGTCGGCGATTCCCTCATAAGTCGGCCCGTCCTTCACCGTCCCCGTCATCTGACAGTTAATGGCCTCTTCGTTTGCGAGGACAAGGAGGGCGCGCAATTCCTTGTCTCCCCAGTTGCTCATCTTTACAGTGTCTGTCAGGTTTGTGTTTCCCTCTTGCTACTAGCTGCTCACTAATTCCTGCTATCAGCTGTTTCCTGTTTATCCACCGCCAGTGGCTCGCACGTGCGGCGTCATCAACAGCTCCTCCCACAAGTCTTCAACAGCCCCTCCTGTTGTGGAAGGCTGCCTTGGTCTGATTAAACTAAAAGAGTTCCAGCAATATGTCTACCCTACGAGGTGGAAAATTGGGCACCTCAGATCAACTCGCCATTCCACCTCTGTGTGTCTAAACGCTCGCAGCTTGCCAGCAAAACGGCCCAACATTCGCGGAAAATCTGGCAGTGTAAAAGGGGCTACTGTCTTTTTCCTAACTTATTTCCCTTACACCTGTTTTTCATCAGTTGATCAGTCCTGTGTGTATTTAGTCAGTTGTCAGGTTGTTTGCGTTTGCTGCTGGTGTCCGTCGTCCAATATCTCTCCTTTCTTTGTTCTCTGTACCAGCCTTTACATTAAAGGTCCAGTGTGTAGAATTTAGTGGCATATACTGGCAAAATTGTTAACAATTAAAACTATGTTTTATTGTTTTTTAATCACCTGAAAATAAGAACTGTGTTTTCATTACCTTAGAATGAGCCGTTTATATCTATGGGTCTTCTGCCACAGAGTCCGCCATGTTGCTCTAACCACAACGGACCAAAAAATGACTCTAGATAGAGACATTCACGTTTTTGCCTCAGCCACCCAATATAATTGGCTCATGGGGGAAGTTTTAGTTCTGCAATCTCACCGCTAGATGCCACGAAATCCTCCACACTAGAACTTTAACGCTCACTTTCTGTCCAGTCTGCTGACCTGTTTTTGCATTAAGCCCTTCCTTTCTGAACTTTGCAATGTGACTTAAGCTACTGCAACATTTAGTTAAACTACTTGTTTAATTACATATTGTTTATTCCTCCCCAAAACTGGATATATTGTCTAACTACGAGAATGCAGGAATAGCAATAAGCTTAATGTTAATCCCTCAAAAATAAAACATGACTTGTCCCCAGAACTACATGCTTTATCACTAAATGTCTTCAGCTGTTTTACCTTCATCAGGGTGCTAACAGGTAGCTTTTCCCCAGCTTCCATTTCATTTAACGATATAGAAGAAAATGCAACATGAGCCACCATCTGAGGACTGCGTCCAGAGGAATGTGAGCTCATCAGCAGTACACTCTTGAAGGATGGATTTAATGTTTTGAACATCAACTTACTCTATTTGGATTTGCAAAAGTGCAAAGTAGTGCAGTGCAGTTTTAAAAGAAGTACAGAAAGACTTGTGGACACAAAAAGAGACATATACAGTATGACTCATAGACTGCCTGAAGGCAGATGGAGACTTAAAGAAACAGAGGAACAGAGTTCAAAGTAGCGACTGTCCTCTACAGATTCCCTTCATGGTTTATTCAGCTTTGTAGTCGGGCCCTGGTGAGTTTGGCCCCCGCCCTACACTGCACCTCATCATGTCAAACCTCTCGAGTGTCCCCTGCCTTTAAGACAGGACGGAGCGTGGGAGTCACTTGATGGAAAATCTCCTCACCATTGATGTCTTTGTATCTTTTTTCCCCCCTTGCAAAAATGTTTTCATATAATCTGTCTTTGTATGTTTTATTTGCTTGTTCAGAAGATCTAAAACATGGTAATAGGAAGGCAGGAAATCAGCAGGACTGCAGAGACACAGCCTCACTGTTAACACTTGACAGCCAGGGGTGTGTGTCAGTGTGGGCTTCTATGCATAACGACGCATATATGAGGTCGTGTAGTGGCTCCAGTTTTGATTTCCATAGAGAACGAAAATGTTATCACATGAAATCTCAATTTGCTGCACACAGAGGAAATTACAGGACCTGCCAGTCATCGTGGCCCTTGGGTCCTCCATGTTATACATGCAAAGCAGATGAATGAAACTGTCGGCGGGCATGTTTACTTGTCATTTGCAGCCATGCACCAACTCTATACATGTCCCCAGTAATCCAAATGCAAAGAGAGAAACTTTATACCTCACCCTGCGGCTGTTAAAAATAGGCAGTGTAAGCAGGTGATGAGAGGTGAATGATAATGTTTCTCTGAGGCTCAAACACATTAATAGTTTTTTCCTTAATCATTTTTCATGACCCTGTCACCCGTGGAGGTCCATCGCTGGCAGAGGAGCTGCATGAATGATAGTCAGCAAACCCTTATCTCTGTGACATCACAAAAGCCATGTTTGCATTTAGTTCTGTAGCAAAGGTCGGAGGTCAGCCGACTGTTCTAATGCACCGGGCCCCCTCATGCTGGGAGCCACCAGAGAGATCTAACATGGAAGCATCTGGAGGGCCGTGTGTTGCTTTGGTGGCTCCGCTCGGACCTGTTTTTGTTTCGTCCCCCTCAGATTATTTTTACATCCCGAAGGACGTAATCTTTATCTGACCCCGGAGTGAAGATCCGGGGACATGAAAACACATGAGGAGCTGAACAGGAAGCGATCGGTGACGAAGACGTCATCACAGGGTCTGAGATTTTCCTGGGAAGGGTCCAGTCAGTCAGCTGTTCACACACTTTGCTGTTTGTCTCTCAGCTTAGTTTGCATCAGCTTCAGTATCTCATTACATCAGTATATGCCTTTAAACATCTAAAACAGTGGTCAAGTTTTGTCTTTCTTTTTTATTTTAATTTAATCTCTTCTATGTCATTTCATTTAGATTCTATGTTTATGCACAGTGTCAGTTTGGCTGCACAGACAGTGAGGTAATAATCTTGTCAAACTGAATTGTAAGTGTCTGTGTAGCTGTTTGAAATCTGATCTCGTACCAAGCTATCAATGAGCTGCACTGTGACAGGAAACTATTTATAGCCACAATCCTGCCTGCCACACTGTATCATCTGATAATGCCACTGAGGGTCGCCACAGTCATAAATTTTCAGATTCTGCGTAGCGGGGCTTTAACCTGCTGCGTTATTGCCATTGCTGTCTAACTCTGGAAAAGATGCTAAGTATAAAGCACCTATTTTCTCAGCTTGATGCACACGTTTAAAATTAACTCTCTTGTAAAACTTACTGTGATGGTTGATGGTGTTGATGAGTCGGATTCCTACGTGGGCATGGTTGTACGTCACCAAAACAATGTCAAATAGTTCTTCGCTTTGTGGGTACAGCTCCCGTAGACGGGTGTTCACTGCCTCCAGAGCCTGTGGGGATACAGCAACTCTCAGTGAAGGAGCTCAGGACGGGACAAAATAAGTCGAACGTGGAGTCTGCTAATTAAACTACGCTGTATTTGCGACACAGTCGCCAGAATAAATGAAGGCATTGTTTCTGTTTGTTTCTGCAAACCATGTTACACTGGTATGTTACATTTTTATGTTGTAGCAGATTTGTTAAAACTTTATGTGTCTTTACATTTCAACAATACTGTGGTTAACATGTGGTTAAGTTTAAGCACAAAAACCATTTGGATTAGGCTCAAAATACCCAGCTGGAAATGCAGCAATGTCTCCGTAAAAAAATAACCACTCTTCATGGCACTGTTCTGAGGGAAATGCAGCGGTGTCTTAATGTTTTTCCTGGCACAATCCCAGCTGCAAATGCAGTGATGTCTCCGTAAAAAACCAACCACTTTTTGTGACACTATCTCAGCTGGAAATGCAGGTATGTCTTGTAAAAATTAAACTCTTTGAAAGAGACTATCCCGGCTGGAAATGTAGGGATGTCTCATGAAAACAAAACTCTTTTCATGACACTGTCCCAGCTGGTAATATAGCGATTATGTTTCGTATAAAAACAACTGCTTTTCATGACACTATCCTGGCTGGAAATATAGTGATGTCTCGGTACAAAAACAATTGCTATTCATGGCATAATCTGGGCTGGAAACACAGCGATGTCTCGGTAAAAAAACAATCACTTTTTGTGGCACTATCCTGGCTGGAAACGCAGCAATGTCTTGGTAAAAAATAGTTGCTTTTTGTGGCAATTTTCCCGGTAAAAACATGCAACAGGTGACAAAAAAACAGCAAAGTTTGGTGGCTAAAAAGTCACTAAAAATGCATTAATGACTTACAGGTGTTTGTGTTTTGTTGGTCTCACACAGTGTTCTGCAGCTTGGCAGGTGTCACCACCTCACAACAAAG
The DNA here is from genome assembly GCF_006386435.1 of Epinephelus moara. Taxonomy (NCBI): domain Eukaryota; kingdom Metazoa; phylum Chordata; class Actinopteri; order Perciformes; family Serranidae; genus Epinephelus; species Epinephelus moara. Next base: position 4,321,132 of record NC_065527.1, read on the forward strand.
TCAACCCATATACTATGTTCCTTTACAAACTTTGAAATAATGCATATAAAATGTGAGATTTTCATGGTTTGCAGAAATGTACAGTGCCAACATCACCATCTGGTGACTGGGCTGGGATTTGTAATGTGACTGTGTGTTTGTGTGACTTTAACCTTGACGAAGGGGAAAGCAGGTCCGGGGGCGAAGGGTTCGTTCTCGTGTTCGATTTGGTACCTCAAATACTCCTCCACCCCTTTCTGCTCAAACACCCTCTGCTCTCGCTCGGTCCGAAACAAGACCCGAGAGGAAACTGCAATGGTCACTGCGTTCTCTGGCTTTGGCTGCAGAAAAAAGGAGAGACAAGACAGAAAATGTTGTGATGAAGAGGAGCAGAGAAACAGCAATGGAAATGAGCAAGCAGTGATGACCCATTGAGATGATGAGTGGAAAACACAGAAGGAGGAGGGTGAAAGCTGTCGGAGGAATGGATGAGCCTATATTTACCTGGGGGGCAAAACTAAACCCTGCTAATAATACCTTTTATTTTTACAAGTGCTGCTGTTAGTTTTTTACAAGAGGCCTGCGGGTCATTCAAACTTTATTTGATGCAGTTAAAGAAATTGTTAAAAATCTCCACATCACAATACATGCTGGGCAACATGCAAAAACATCAGAAGTTATCTGTTGATGCTGTTGCATTACAACAAACTGTATGAATGCAGATCTATAATCGACGTTTGGTCATGGAGTCTCCACGTCGAGATATATCATGAAAGGTACCCTGCGTGTGTTGGTTGTTGACCTTCTGGGACGCCGTGTCACCTTTGACCTGTTACATGAATTGTCTGTTTTCAAAATACACTTCTGTTTTCACAGCTTCACAGGAGATGTACAGTTTGCCGACAGTCTCTTTCACAATAAACACACTACGTCAGTACAACACTGCTAACTGACTTTTTTTCCTTCAACAACAAACGCACATGGTTACGTTTAGCCAACACTCACATGGTTGGGTTAAGGAAAAAAGAACAGGCTTTGGCGTTACAATTACACAGGAAGTGAACACAGGTCCAACAGCCTCCCAGGTGGTTGTTGGATCCATCCACAGCCCCTTCCACCCACCCTTCTTGGACTTTTGCCCTCTTATCTTACATTGATGTCCAACTGTGTTTCCTCCTGACGCCACTGGGCATCCTTACACAATAACGCCGACCAGCTGTGTATCAAGGATGGCTTTTTTCGTCAGTGTCTGACGCTGGAAGTCACTGCCCAAGCTCAGGTATTTGACAACTTCTGAGTTATTAGCACTTTTCCTTGGACCATCTCCTTGACTTTGGAGTACCCTGCAAATCCCTCCCACCAGTATCTTAAAATAAGTCCTTTAACAGTAAATAACCAGAAAGGATTGAACCCCAATTTGAATGTTTAATACCATAATAGAAAATTATTTTTAACAATGTGTGCAACTAATATGCTGTGAACTGCAAATTTAAAAAATGAAAATTTCAATATGCTCCCTATTTTAGGGGACGGGCTGTTTAAGCAGCCCACAGAGGGAAATGATGGAGTTGTACGTTTCTGCAAACCACTAGTACGTTACATTTGTATGTTTTATATGTGTCATATCAGCGTTATGAAACTAACTGCCAAGTTGCAGACCACAGTTTGAAACCAACAAACAACAAAAACGGTTGTTATGTAGCAAGTCATCACTGTTTCCAGCAGCTTTTTAGCCACTAAACATGGGTGGTTTTTAGCGACCTGTTGCTGTGTTTCATAACCAATTGCTTTGTGTGCCTAATCCCAACCACACAACCACAACGATGTTGAAACCCAAAGATATCTAAAGGTATAACGTATGCGCTACATGATGACGTAAAAATCTAATGTACCCATGGTTTGCAGAAATGTACAATGCCAGCATTTATCCTAGCATGGTTTAAGACCAGCTGGTTTCGGTCTCAGCGAAACACAAGCTGGTACTTGTGATAACTTTCTGAGGTCTGCACAGGTGGCTATTTGCATTGGCTACAAACTGGGGTTGGGTGGACAAAATGTAAAAATGACAAACATGTTCTGCCCCAAAGTTTAACAGAGTTACTGTTTATACTCTGGGCTGCTGAGTTACATCTACACACTACAGGTACATCTAGCTAGCTAGCTCCCAAACAAGCTATCCCAACAACAAGTCTTTGTTAAGCTCAAAGTATTCATGTTTGTTGAGACTGTGTCAGAAACCTGATAATCATCTCTGTGCTTATTTTAGAGGCTGTTGGCTGTTGGTCGTTGTGTGTGATTCTTATCATAGACAATTCCTCCACGGACTCTAATGGACAGTGCTAGATGGCACGGTGGCCTCTTGTTGGGCTCATGTTGCCTAATTTGTGTGTTTACGCTCGGGTGCTCGTGTTTAAAAAGGGGAGGGCATAATTCTTGTAGGGGCAAGTGGCATTAGTGCCAACAGCAGGCAGCTGAACTCAGACGATGTCTGGTTGGTGGGAAGAGAAATGTGAGAGGGCAGAGGGGGCTTTAATGTGCCTGTGAAGGTTTGTGTGTATGTGTGTGTGTGTGTGTGTGGTGGGGGGGATGCACCAGTGCACCAACATTGCCTACATGTGAATGATTGCTGCTGTACAGGTTATCACACACACATGCAAGTATGGTTAGTTTGGATCTTAATCGTGCATGTATCCTGTGATAATATAGTAAGATCAATCTAATAATAGAGATGATGTCAGCTGTTTATTGCTCAGCAGTACAGCATATCAGCACAAACATTTATACTGGCAGTAAATAATGCATGCCTCTGAGTCAATATGTGTCTGCATCCAGTGTGTGTGTCTGCAGTGGGGCAGGAGTCTGTGTCATAACACACATGCATGTTTGTGTCCATGTCCCTCTGGCTGTGTGCTGGTAAATAGGCCACAGGCCTACAGGGGCACTGATTCACTGGGCCTCTATTTAGCTTTATTCCATCACAACACCACTGCCTGCTGACATGTCACCTACTTACCTGGTAACACACACACACACACACACACACACACACACCAGGATTAAGATTAATCCTGACCCACAAAGCACGAAAGATCAGATAGATACATGCATACTGTACAAACAATATGAGTGTTGGCTTGTGTCATTATTTTGCATTTTTAAAAAACACATCCTATAAGTTTTCAGTGTTCCCATTGGACTCAATAAATTAAAGTATGGAGAAATATAAATATTTATTAGGGCTGCCCTTTGACCCGGTGTGTCATTAAAGGCCACAGTGGCTTTGTCACATGATGGAGGCAGACGAGAAGACGCTGCTCGGCCCCGTGACTGGAATATTTAAAAAACACCCAGATGGAACTCTTCATAGGAGCACCGTTCTCTGTCTGCAGTTTCTGCAGGAAGGAATTTTTGTATCATCTGAGAACTTAAAGCCTGAAATATCACCTCAACACAAAGCAATTAGCAGCGAATGTGGAGGTCCGAGCTAGCTAGCTCTGATGCTAGTGCAGCCTTGTCACATCGCACTCAATCAGACGGTCAGACGCAACATGTGACCAACTAACTAACTCGCTTGCAATATGGATTGCAATGGACTGACGATTGACAGGACTAAAAATTGTCAGTCCAAAGTCCAGCAGCCTAAATACGACACATCTAACAAAATTAATTTATACTGAACGTTTAATTGCTTGACATATACAGTATACATACATATATATATGTATGTACAGTGATCAGCCAAAACATTAACACCACTGGCTGGTGATGCATGGTGTGTGTCAGGTGGCCTCTACATGAATGTCAGAGCCCAAGGTTTCCCAACAGAACACTGCACTGTAACAAGATGATTAATGTTATTCACCTCATCTGTCAGTGGTTTTGATGTTTTGGTTGATCGGTGTATATATATATATATATACATATTTAAATATATATATATAAATATATGAAACTAAGCTTCTGCCACAAAAAGACACACAGCGCTTCCCTGCAGGTTGTTCTGCTTCTATCCAAACACAGACATAAAGGCGGTGTTAGCACCACACACTGACAAGAATAGCTTTATTTTGTCACCAGAGAGAGAGAAGTGCTCCCCAGGGCGCATGTGAAGGTTGTTATTTGTCAGAACTAAATTAACACACAGGACCTTTAAAGTGAAAGAGTGTGTGTGTGTGTGTGTGTGTTTGGGGGGGGGGGGGGGGGGGTAAAAATAATTCTCATGCACAGAAGTACACAAATGTGGAGTTTTGAACACTTTTGCATATTTCATAACAATAGTTGGGCTTCAATGTAAATGTAGCACAAAGTGTAACCAGCTTTTCAGGAAACTGGTCTGCAATTTATGCACTTTTTATTAGCTACTGTGCCACTGCAGAAGAGGATGCAAAGAAACAAAGAAAAATAATGGGTTTGTAATAACAGAGAGTTCACTAGACAATGAAGAATAAAGAGTTCTGATCTACTAATATTATAAGTTCTGCTAACAGCATGTGCACGCGAGTGAGTTGAAAGCCAGAGAAGACAAAAGTTATTGCAGTGCCCTATGCAATAACAGTACGTCACAAATTTTTCATATGTTGTCCTACAAAAAGCAACACACCCAAATTTGTACATATCCCACTCATATTGAAAGGCTGTGATCACGAAACCAATGTGTTGTGGGCACTGAACAAGGAAGCAGTCCTGACCACTTGTAAGGGGGCAGGTTGGAGAAAAAAAAAAATTAAGCTTGAGACTTTCTGTTGGAGTCGCACATTCAGACCTGTGTGAACTTTGTCATTTTAAGGTACATCCTCACCATGTTTCTTTTCCTAACCCTGACCACTGTAACCATTACTGCCTAAACCTAACCTCTGTAACTTTAGGTTCATTACAGAACTGTACATTAAGGACGTAACATCATTCATTTGGCACAAATTTGTAGGATACCATACGAGAATTTGTTGCACAACTGAATCTGTTTCCATTGCACTTTTACTTTTTATCACTACACCAACTTTTCCAGCTCCCCCAAGAGTAGAAACTTTTTTTTTTTTAAGATATTTTTTCAGGCATTTTTAAGCCTTTAATTGATAGGACAGATGAGCGTGAGGGGGGGGAGAGAGGGAGTGACATGCAGCAAGGGGCCACAGGCTGGAGTCGAACCCGGGCCGCTGTGTTTCTTATTGGTTTTTTATCCAAATTGAAAATGCAAAAACCTATTTTCACTCTCAAAATTAAGGAAGTCAGAAAGACTGCTTTATCAGAGTGAATCAGTAGAAACAATAGCAAAGTGGGTTACCTACTCTCTCTGGAAGGAGGCTAGTTAGCATGGTTTGCTAGCTTCCATTTAACAAGTGTATAAGAGTGTTACGTATCAGCATGAAGGGTCCTCCAAATGTTCAATGTTGTAAAGGAAAAGATGTGCTAAACGCTGATGGTGTCCTCACCATGTTTCTTTTCCTAAATCTGACCACTGTAACCTTAATTGCCTAAACCTAATCACTGTAACTTTACATTAAATACATAACTGTACGTTAAGGATGTAACATCATTCATGGGGTACAAATTTGTAGGATATCATACGATCAGTATGAGAATTTGTTGCACAATTGTACAGCATCATTGATGTTTGATACCAGTGCAGGCTTTACAAGGCTGAGACATCTTTCAGTTATTAGCATAGGCATATTACACTATGTGTCCTAGCAATTTGCTATTTTAGGAGGATATTGAGAGGTGGACCGTTTCAAAAAGTAGGATGTCTGACTAAAATAAGTGGTGGATCAGATACATGCCCAATTACACACAGACTGTTGTAGACTCCACCAGTTTCTCCTCTTCATCCACAGTCCAAGGCAACCGTGACTTGTCCACATTCTTGCACCTCCCTGGAGTCCCCTCCGTGTTTATTGTACACACGGTTTGCTGCTTCCTGTTTGGTGCTGGAGAGAGCGCAGCTATTGGCTGTTCACAACGTGTACGAATTCAGTATTTGCATGAGTCAAGACTAAAAACTTCAGATAATGCTAAACATGTTTGATTTTAGAAAGGAAAAGACTGCAGACGGTTTGGACTGAGCTTTATGACCACCTGACACCAAACGATTGAGATTACAGGAGCACTAACTGAGGTAAAGCTCTCATGATTTTACTCCAGCATTGGAACAGTGGATTTGTCTGAGACAGAGAAATTGCCGGCATCACATAAATATTTCCAAAAGCAGTTTTTTTGTGTTTTAAAAATAGACAAATTTTCCCCGGTTTATGTTTCCTTACACAAACTCTCTTTTTTCTCAGACATGTCTTTTCTTTCAGCCTGTAGCAGAGCTTTAAATATGTTCACTAATATTAAAATTTAAAAACCACAGGAGCATGAGGACACAAATTAGAGAGCCATAGCTTTCTGTGACTTCATCAGCTCAGTCCAGCCTGTGAGTATCCAGAATCAACATGACAGCACACGTGACGATGCAGTGGGTCAGGTTGTTGGTTAGTAGAGTGGGTGTGTCCATGATCATGCAGGCACATCGACAGTGGTCACAGAGGAGGTTAGAAGAAGGTGAGAAGGCAGCGGTGATGGTCATATGGTAGCCATGAACACAACCTATGACCTCACATGATGATGGGACATACTTACGAAGAACACGCCTCCCTCCACCTTCCGGGTTCGTCTCCCTGTCACCTTAGCAGAATGACAGTTGGGTTTTATTTGTTGGGTATTTAGAGAGCATTCATTCACTACTGAACTTCACTGACTATCCGTCCCACCCAAAAATCACCAACACATTACAGAATGAGATATTTTACTTCAACAGAATCTTTAAATATTGCCTTTTGTCTGACACAATGTGCTGCGTAGTTTGTGATGGAAAACCTGGGTCTTCTTTACGAGCGCTGCCCAGAAACAGCCTTGCAGATGTACGAGACCTTTGGTGCAGCTTATCCATTAGAGTCAGTTTACTCTATGAATAACATGTCACACCGTCTGCGAGTGATCCCAGAGGCCAGCGCTGTGCTGTGATTTGATACTGGGAGTGTTAACAGCCTGCCCTCTCTCACTGGGCCTCTTACCCACTGGGAATGCATCGATCACACAGCTCCTCTGCACAGAAACACTCATGATCACCTCCTACTTATTGATCTGTGTGGTGGCAAAGAGTGTGTATAATCAACCCTGCTGGAAACTAAACATCCATGTGTGTTTATTTCATGTCGCACCGAGGAATTGCACCTTTATTTATTGTCCCATAAAGCATCAAACAGGAAATTGTGTTTGAACCTTCCCCTCCTCTCTTCCCCACCTTACACATTAATCCTGTCAGAGCTCTGCCAGATCAGCAGGACTGGTGTCCGTGCGTAACCCAGATCCATGAGTCATGTTATTTAGCTTTACTTATCTGAGGCGCTGAAACATCGCCTTCACTCATTCAGGAATATAAAGCAGAGACGTGGACAGGGACTTCCAGACAATAGACAGAGACAGAGCAGAGGGGAAGTAGTGGGAAGAAATAAAGAGGTGAAAGTGTGGGCAGAGAGCGACAGAGTGGGGAGGTGAGAAGCAGTGGTGGGTGAGTGGAGGGGGGGGCCTGATATTTATAGATAAGTAAAAGGCCAGTGATGATGCAGGCTAGTCAGGCCTTGGCAGATATGGTAACACGAGTGTGACCGAACACTCGAATAACAGCGACGTTAATGTTCTTGTTTGTCTGAAATCAGGCCTCTGACGGGATGTGCACCATACAGTAACACATACATATTAGCTGAACCATATTTGTGACACCATGAAGGACAAAGTAAGGCTAATTACAGTTACTTTAATGCAGAAATAAGGCAGTAAAGACACCTGAGGTTTTGTTTGAAGTATGGGAACAAAAGTTGAGGTAAAATGAAAAGTAAAACGTAGCTGGCAGATTTGATAGCTAGCTCGCTAACTAAGCTAATGGAAATCCATTTAGAAGATATGGAAAAATAAAGGATCAGCATTTCTTATACAGGGTACAGCTAGTTTTCCCATAGATGTATAATAATCTTGGATCCCAAGATGGCACCTATCCATGAGCTAACTCGTCAAAAAAGGTTTCTAGCTTCTGCGGTACACAGTCCAGTGAATATGTGCCCTGCCCTCGACTTCCCTCTTGGGTCATAGATTTTACATTTCTTATTGACAATGTCATAATTTATCTTGGTTGCAGTTTGAGGTGTCCTGTCTAAACTTTTACAGACATCTCTTTTATAATCATGGCCTGTGGGGAAAATGCTTTTTGGGCAACAGGAGATTTTTTCGATGCAATACCGCAAGTGGCCCCTGGGAAAAAGCAATCCTGTGGCCCTGGTTTTTCCTAGTAGTCTAACGGCCGGGCTCCACCGGCTGCAAACGTAAGCGTCATGTCAGCGTAGTGTCGCGGCGTATTCATTTGGGCTCCACTGACTGCGTACGGAAGCGACACGTAGAGAAGCCAGCGGGGTTGTTTACCGTTTGCCGAGCCGAGAGGCTGCATGTAGGCTGCATGAAATGTTAAAGCATTTTCCACCT
>NC_065527.1:4330267-4335786 GCF_006386435.1 Epinephelus moara
AGAGGAAAAACAAGAGTAAACCTCAGTCAGGCGTTCAAGAGATGGAGGGAGCTCCGTGACCAAAGAGGCTTCAAAACCCATGTCCAGCTAGCTTTCTTTCTAATGGATCAGTAAGTAACACGGCTAAATGTTAGCTAGACCAGAGAGGACTGGACTGTACTGGCTGCTAGTTCATTCCTAGCTGGCCAGATTGAATGCACATGAGAAGTGCCTTTAATTTAATATAAATGCTACTTAATTACACCGACCTGGCAATTTATCGTTAATTAAAATTATATAACTGAAATGAAAGATGTGTTTTTGTTTATCAATCAGGCCTGCGTTTTGAGTAACAGCTCCCATTACTAAAACAGTTTAAAATCTTCTATCATTAGCCAGTATTTATGTTTCTCTTCAGTAGCCAATTATATATAAGGGAGCTCTCATCCATCAAATGTGTCCTTGCTAGAATCACTAGAATCACATGTATGGTCCTCAGTGTCCAACAGGCTGCAAGGAAATGCATGTGTAGGAAGAAAACGGGTGGATTTTGATGTTAAAAAAGGCCCCAAAATTACTTTTTTGACACATATTTAGTATCTATCAAGACACAATATAAAAGTGTGGGAACTGTAACTTTTATTTCACTGTGTCTTGACTTTGTACCATGACAAAATGATGTCATCACGGCCTTATAACTGTAATATTACCATTTAATTTCAACATTCATTGGAGTAAAAGCCTGATAATCTGTGATCCATTACCTCTGATGAATAATCACATGCAGTATACACTAATGCTCTCACGAAGGCAGAGATGTATGTGCTATCCATTAGTATCATATCTTTATTACGGTGATGTAAAGCAGTGATATTTGGGGCTAAGCAGTATCAGTGCATGTAAAGGATGTTTACAGTCTGAAAACAAACCACTGTGGCTGCACTAATCCTCCAGCAGCAGAGATTACTCAGCTTTTAGCTACTTTTAGCTCTCGTACTTTTGCCCTCAGTCACCATTATTCTGCTGACTCTTTCAAAAATCCTGTTTCTTCTTGGAACACATTCTCACTCTGCTGCTTTATGCATTTGCATTTGCTTTATGCATATTGTGCTAATAGGCAACTGGACTTGCTTGCTTTTCTTGAAGACGTTTCGCCTCTCATCCAAGACGTAGCTACTTGGATGAGAGGCGAAACGTCTTCAAGAAACGCAAGCAAGTCCAGTTGCCTACGATATTAGCACTTGCGATTGCCATGACCTGGATGACTGAGAATCTTCACCGACAAGTTTCCTTCTTTGCAATGTTATGGTTGGGAATAGTTCAATAGAAAAAAATAGTTCATGAAACATGAAACTGCTCACAACAAGATCTGTGGATTATCTTGAGTGACCAGGTCATGATTTCTGGAAAGAGACTTGGCTGTTGAGTTTTTTAAACATATTTTGTTGGCGCTCTGGGCACCACATGTCGAGGGCCATCTCGTAGAAATGTTACAACACCATTTTTTCCTTCTCAATACCGATTCCAGTGCCCAAACTTGTGTATTATCCAATTCAATAATATCAAAAACTACTAAGCCAGTATGGATGTGAAATACTTGCTATCACTGTATGGCATGGCTCAGGTTAAACCCTTTGTAAAACATGAATACTTAGAGAGAATGAATGCCATGTTGCCAAATTGCTGACATTTTGCCAATGGCTAACATTCCACTATTTACCTGACATCAACTCTTCTTTGCTGCTCTTAAACAGTAGTTGCCACAGTGCAACTTGCTGTGCAGATGTGAATTCTACTTCAGAGTTGATTAATAAATTACATGTCATCAGATCAGTGCAGAGACTCACGTTTTTGCCAATGCTCTATCCATCATTTTAGGCAGTTAGGGTTATTGGACGCATGTCTGATACCGCTATCAGTGTCAGAACAACTCTGCCATTTCTCCCATTATATTTGAGAGAAGGCAGACATCTTTACAGGCAGTATCTCCAACACTTGGCAACCCACGCCGAAACAATCTAGATTAATAAATAGCATGACGGGTAAGAGGAAAAATATGTGGTTATGATTTGGGGGTGAGCTATCCCTTCAACGTTCTGCAAACTGGACTCTCACTTCTCAGAAGTCTCTCAGAAGTAAAGTTGCTCCGGAGGCAGAATATGGAGCCACTGATGGAGTATCACCTCAGTTTGGGAACTCCAGCTAAATCAAAGTAAGCTACATTTGCTTTGAATTCACTTTCACTGGAGTGTCAGCTGAAGATATGATTTATTTCTACACTACGCTGCTGTAGAATTCAGTTACGTGAGAAATATGTTCATGTATAATTTACTGTATGTTGTTTTTTAATTTGCTACAAGTTTAGTTTCATGCTCTTAATTTGAAATACAGACAATAATTTGGACAAAATCAGATGTATCTGAGTCTTTAGACCAAGTTAAAAATCTAGACAATAAGTGATATAGGTGTCACACATTGCATGGCTATTAATTGATTCTGAAGAAAGTAAATTACCACTCTCCAAAATAAAATGTTTCTGTGGCTTATGTGTCCGCCATTAAGATTCCACTCATAATTTGGAAGACGGGTGTCATCAGAGTTTGACACCAAGCTATGTGCCCTCACACTCTCACCTTATCTAACCCCTGGTCCCTCGTGTGTGAGGTTCACTTTAAACTGTACGTAGGTGACATAAATATCTGACTCAAAAGACCGAGCCGGGGAGAGCGGGAACAGGACAGATGAGAGGAGAAGAGGACTGAGGGATCTAGGAAGTAAATTTGTTGTCCGGTAAAGAGGCTTTTGCAAACACAGACAGGATGTAGCAACATTTATGAACGGTCAGTGCAGACTTACTGATTTTGGCTTGGTGGTGAGGCCCAAGTGCTGCTGATCAAACTCTTCTTTCTCTTCCCATGATCCTCTGCTGTCCCCGTTGGATGAAGGGGAAACTTTGAGCTCCTTGACCTGTCCGCTCATCACCTGCACAGGGTCCAGACTCATCTTCACCATAGAGAACACCCCCCCCTCTCTGTGCTCCCACAGGTGCTCCCTACGTATCCTGACCCCTCTACCTCTGATCAAGACACAATTCTCTTTTTCTGCAAAAAATGAGCACAGTGTCCCGCGTCAGGCATCTATCGAAATACTCCTACATTGATAACAGGCTCACTGCAGTGGTTTGCTGGGCTTGTGAGAGCAGCCAAAGTGTGAAGAGCTCAAGTGTTCACTCTTCCGTCTCCTGTTCACTTGTCTGTATCCTCCCCCCCACCCTCAAGAGGATTATTGCTCACTGCAACCAATTCCAGAGGACATGAAGGACGCTTGCTGCTCCACCCTCACTCATTCACAACCACTCTCCTCCACTCAGCTACACACTGTCATGCATGCAGTCTATCCTTTGTGAGTGCGTTGCCGGCTGTGCAGCAGTCCATCTGCTGCTGACTCTCTCTCTCCTTCCCTACTCAGTGACCCCCTCCCTCCCTCTCTGTCCCATTCAATCACTCCCTCAGCTCCCCGGCTTGGCTCATTCCCCTCTGTCATCCCACTGACCAATCACAGCCCCGCTTCCTTATGCAGCAACGCTCCGCCCCTCACCCTCACTGTCCCTTGTTGACGGTGCAATTTGCCCAAGAGGCTCATGGGACACTCAGGCACACACTGAGTACACAGCAAAAAATAGCCATCATGATGAGCCATTAGATTTGGAGGCAAATCTTAATTGTATTTTTTTTTAATCAGTGAGATTGGCTGAGATGATTTTGTTCATCAATAACAGCAAATTGGTTAATAAAGACCACATTAGCAGGTGCATGTTTTATCTTATTTTTAACACATTTTTTGCAGCATAACACCCGACACCTCCTCTCTCTCTCTCATATTCACTCTGATTTGACTGAGGCAGGTTTAAGTTAACTAAATGCATATTTTCACATGTGGTTTTTAGTCTTCTTCAGTGGTTGGAAGGTAACAAAATGGACATTAGTAATCACCACAAGTGTCAGCTGGGAGAGATAGGCTGAGAGAGTGAGAGTGAGTCAGGGAGGGGTTGATCAGGGAATGGGGAGTTGAATTAGCCTAAAGGTAGCAGATAATGGATGTAACCTTCATTTAAAACCAAGGTTGCACACCAAGTGTAACGCTGGGCCATTAGTGTCCTTACTCATGCATGCTGAATACAACACAGTGCCAGGACTAACAGCCACATGCCTTATGGCCTGTTGTCATGACTCATGGCTTTACAAGTTAATTGATCTTTTAATCACAGGGAAACTGATGCTTTTGTCACTTTGTGGTTCAACTCTTTAATGAAAAAGCAACGGGAAAAAATCTTTGCATTTTTATTTAATCTGTGAAAACACTAAATCAATGTTTTTTTTAACAGAAATTCAGTATTTGAATTTGTATTGTTTCGTAGCACTGACGCTTCCAGCTGCCTCTCTGTCAGTGCTGCCAAATTATTGCTAAGTTTAGGCTCTTGTGTCTTTCTTGCAAGTGTTGGCGGTGCTTTCTGTGGTTGGCTTTGGCTGCTGGTCGGTCATCAGGATGTGGAAATCAACCCACCAGTCTGTAAACTCTCCTCCTGCAGACTTCGAGCTAACATTAGCTAGCTGCTAGCTGGCTGTGTCGAGGTTTTCACATGTAAACATCAGTAAAGCATCCTGCTAGCCAACTTTCGCACCACATCAGTTTCCAGTGGGTATCCTCTGAATCACTGAAACTTGGCTAAATCCTGACCAGTGCCATTATTACACACCTTCTAAGCACGACTAGCTCCTGAGTATATAATGGATCTCTTAACACCCTATAAACCTGAACGTACCTGTGAGATCATCTGGTCAGCTACGTCTTGCTGTTCCCAGGACAAATTTTGTAACTAGAGGGGATCAGGCTTTTGCTGTCCGGACTCCCAAACTCTGGAATGCACTTCCTGTTGAGATATAATCATATAGATCTGTATCCACTTTTACAAACACAAAGTTTTAGGATGTCATTTCCATAAGGTCCCAGTGTGAAGTATCTATATATGTGTTTTTGTACATATTGTGGTAAGGCTTGTGCACAGAGCATGTGTGTATATTGGTACGTTTATGTATGTGTCTATTTGTGTGACACATTTACATATTTACACACATTCGTGTTTATTTAATTGCTTTTAACACTTCACTATTTGCAGATACCTCTCTGTTTATAGTCTTGCTTCATTTAACTGTTTTTACTGTCTTGTTACAGCTGTGTGTGTGTGTGTGTGTGTTTGTGTGTGTGTGTTCTCTGCTGTTGTCCCTTTCCTTGCCCAGGTGTGCTGCACAGAGTTGGGTATAAAGCGTTACAAAGTAACGCGTTAGAGTACTTTGATTACTTTTTGCAGTAACGAGTAACCTAACGCGTTAGTTTGCTGTTTGAGTAATCAAATACTTAAGAACATTTTCAAACAAGACATCAGTTACTTCCGTTACTTTTAGAACGCTGGTCGTTTGGTTCTAATAACGGAGATAACGTTAAACCTATCAGTCTGAAAGAAGCCACGGAGCTTGTGGCTC
>NC_065527.1:4336253-4363742 GCF_006386435.1 Epinephelus moara
AAAAGTGCTTGAGTTACTTTTCTCAGGGAGTAACGTTGGAAGTACTTTTAAAGTAACTGAGTTACTTTACTCAGGGAGTAACGCAGTAAAGTAACTGGTTACTTTTTTAAAAAGTAACACAGTAACGTACTTTGATTACTTTTAAAGTAACCCTTACCCAACACTGGTGCTGCATTACTTAGCGAGGTGCACCTGGCATGCAGGAGGTGCTGAAGAGCTCCTGTGGCAGCAGCAGAGGAGAGAGGCCTCTGGTGTGGGGACTGCTGGTCCTGCTGCCTCTCAGCCTGGGACTGTTGTTGTCCTGTTTACTTGTTTTAATTCTAATAAATCCCATGTATTTTTAAAGGTGTTTATGTGGTTATTTTGGGTCAGTGTTGGAGTTTTGTTTGCCTCATAGAGCCACCTAAGGGTGGGGCATGTGAGCACATGTGAAGCACTTTGTAAGGTCTGTTTTGAAAAGTGCTATATAAATACATGTATCATTATTATTTATAATTTATCCAGAAGGCTATTTTTCTATATGCTGATCTGACAGAGCAGAGGACTCTGGGGAGGGCTGATGTTAGGGCAGGAATGTTAGGTGGTGTCCCAGTTCCAGCACCATGTACAGACATTTTGCTGGATAGGTGCTTATGTAAATGTGCATGTGTGAAATGCTGCTGCAAAAATAAAATAAAATAAAATAAAATAATGAAAATAAAATAAAATGCACAAACCCAATGGGTGATGTCACGGTAGCTATGTCCGTTATTTTTTCAGTCTACGTCTTTATCATAAAAGACAGACGTATCAATTCAATCAATCAATCAGTTTTATTTATAAAGCCCAATATCACAAATTACAATTTGCCTCACAGGGCTTTACAGCATACGACATCCCTCTGTCCTTAGGACCCTCACAGCGGATAAGGAAAAAATCCCCCCAAAAAAACCTTTAACGGGGAAAAAACAGACGTATACAGGCAGCTGATAAGAAGCGCTGGTTTGAACCAGTTTTGTCTGATTTGACCAAAGACAAGATGAATCTGTAACAGGACATTGTCTCTGAGGCCCCCTAAAGGCACAACACGTTCACTCCAACCTCGTCACATGTCCACGTTTGGTCATGGACTTTCCACGTCCACATACAACGCACAAGGTACCCTGGGTGTGTTGGTTGTTGACGTTCTGGGACACCGTGTCAACTTCAGCCTGTTACATGCATTGTCTTCTTTCAAAATACACTTCTGTTTTCACAGGAAATTTAACATTTACTTCAAACATACTAAGTTGGTGCAACACTTTGGTCCTTGTCCTTGTATAACAGCAACCAGCTGTGTATCATGCCGACGTTAAAGGACGCCTTTTTCATTGGTGTTTTCATGTCAGAGCACCAACATACACTGTCATGTCTTTTACCACAAAAGTGAAATTGGGGCTCCAGTTTGAGGTTGTTTTCAAAGAGAGAAAGGACAGAGAAAGAATGCAAAGTGACTTTGAATTGAAAAAGGTACATGTGAGAGACATGGACCAAGAGAGGAAGGATGGGGGGCCACAGAGACTGCTCATACACAGGGCCCAGAATTTGGTGCTATAAGCTCATGATAGACCTCTGAAACTACAACATGCCAAAAAACATATGTACCTTTGAAAATCCCTCCACACAGAGCCCTCATGTCTGAGGTGACTTCTTTGTTACTAACTTTCTGTAAGACGCAAACAAGAGGATCACTATGTAAAGACACAGTGACATCTAGTGGATTTTTTAAGTATAACACCTAAATAATAGAATAGTAGAGATAGCCCAGTCAGGTTGAGTTGATTTTAACAATTTTTTTATTAAGATATAGTGACACAAAATGTGCTATACCAAGGCAACACGTTTAAGGGCTAACGTTACCCTGTGATGATCTACACTTTGTCATAACTTCTGCCACCAGATTGATGATAAGATGAGAAGCCAGAATATTAGCCTCACTTCAGTGCCAAGCAGTGCAGTGATTAATTTCTAAAGTGCACTCATCATCTTTGGAGCACATCTGGGACTCTGATCTGCCAGCTCTCAAGGCTGAAAATGAACACTGGTAGAGTTTCTTACTTTGTGAACCTGCTCTGTGACTGTCAGACACTTCATTTCCTGCATTCTGGTGAATTTTTATGCACTAATTTATATTGGAAATGTCTTTATGTAAAGGAAAACACAAAAGTCACACAGCAGGTGAGGATTTAAGATATCAAAATATAAGAGCATATGACGCAGTAAGACTCTCAGGTTTGCTCCATTGCTATCAAATATTCATACTCCTGCTGATCAGTATCTGCTGAGTCAGAGCACACGTAGGAAGGATTTACTCTTCAGTCTTCTTCTGTTTCAGTAAGTTACTTCTTTAAACGTGCATGTGGCACCTCTTCACCTATTCACATCAATGTCACATTAATTAGTTTTGATTAATTTATAAAACCCCTGGACTTTAGTAGCTCGTGTGTTTGTCATGTTCTCTGAGAGAGAATGGGAAACTTTGCCAAAGAAGAAACTGTGTCAAGAATTTGTTAAAGTTACTGATTGGCATATTTTTGGGTCATTGTAGGATCATTAGGCTGGAGGGGAAATTATGCTTTCCAAAAGTAATGGGGACATGTCCACAGTGTAAATGACACCTATGCTTGCAAATCATGTTAACACTAGACTAAGACAGTGAGCATGGAACACCTTATACCTGCTAAACACCAACATGTCAGTATGCTAAAGCTAGCTGTTAGCTCAAAACACCGCTGTGCCGAGGTACATCCTCTCACAGCTGCAACTATGGCTGTTTCTTCTTGTAGTACATTTATATTTGATCATAAGAGCTGAGTGTTGTGTTGAGGTCAGAGATATTTTGGCTAGTAACAATCACCTTGAATATGTTTTCAAATAAAGAACGTTTTGTGACATCAAATAGTTGCTGATATCATTATAAAAGTATAATAGGAAGTTGAAAGCATAGTACTGTATGAAAATATTAGCTCCAGTCACTGCCCATCAGTAAAGTTAAAGAAGTAGTAGTAGTGCTTGTAGTCTGCATCAATTTATGGTGGAAGTGTATTTATTTATGTTAAGAAAAACAAAATTTAAGTGGCAGGTGACAAATCAAATTATCAAAATAGTTTAAAAAAAAAAAAGTTTTTTAAAGATGTGGAAGTATGAAAGCAATTTGACAAGGGACATTGACTGGGCTCTTGCAGTCTGGCAGAATTAAAACTCAGATGCGGTTGTCAGGCGTTACAACACGCTTATAATAAAGAATTGATGTCACGGGCCAAACTTAAAAACTAAAATGGTAAATTAGAAAAATGAATAGAAAAGAAATGTCTCGCTAAAAAGGGCATTTATCCAGTCAGAGGACCAGAGCACCACCTGGGGTCTATTTATGGATGTGCCTGGTGCCTATAGTATAGGTCATGCTCCAAAAACACTAGATCCTGCACTTCCCATAATGCAACTCAACTGCATCTTTCAAGTTCTAGCCAGGTTAGCCATTATTAGCAATGGTTAGCGCCAGATGATCATTGTGGCAACAGCAAAGTCTCAAGCTCTTATCTTTATCTTATATCCAGTTGGACAGTACTGTGAGCACGACTGTTTTAATGAGACACAAATAAGACAGAAGTGCTAATAAACATTATGTTACTACAGCTATAATGACTGTTGACTCGTGAAGCAGCCATCTTGGATTCCAGTTGAAATTTGAGTTGAAATTTCCAGCTCGTCACCTTGTCTGGTAAACACCCATGTCCTTTAAATGCCATGCCCCAGATTGTGATGCAGTAAGAGAAAGCTCTTACACCTTTCCAGCCTTAGCTCAAGTGGAAATAACCCTGATGATGTCATCAAGGTTTTTTCTCAGACTTTAGAAAGTACTCTCAGGACGTGTGAGGTTAAACGTGTGCAAGAAATGAATGGGCTGATGCATGTGATCTGAGCATTGCATACAGATCATTTCACTTGATATATCTGGGCCGATTAACAAACTCAGAATGTGTTTAATTCAGAAAGTTTGGGGCTTTTAAATAATTTGATACCTCCGACTCTCACAATGAGTAGGGAGCGGAGTAGGACGAGGGTAATGCTAGCAGCACTAGCATTTGTGGTAGCAGTCGTCTGTCCTCTGCCCATTCATTAGTCTCCACTCGTCTACACAGGGACAGCTGGACATTTGGAGATATTGCTGTCTGGTCATGGGCCAGTGTGATGTGACTCAGTGAGGGTACATGTGTTGTTTTGCAATCGAATGCCAGTGTCGGTCACCCTCGACTCACCACAGAGTCATTTAAGATTTTTCCACGTATGTCTTTTCCTTTCCTCTCTCTGCTGTCTTTCACTGGACACATGATGTTGTAAGGGCACAAAACAACTGACATGTTCACAGTCTTTGCAGAGCCTGTCAGTGACATGATGTTAGAGTGTGGCCGAGCTTACAGCCCCATCCTGTGGCCACTCTGCGAACTGCACTTTTTCTGCTTGACCTCTATTGCTGCAGTGTGATTCACTGTGCCTCTGCTGCTCAGTCTCTGTGTGCGCATTTGTGATGTTTGGTTTTCCACTGAGCTGAAGCCTGATGCAGCGAAGCTCAGAATAGGTTTATATTGATCCGTGATGGATGGACGGATGGTTGGAGAGGGGGGAAACAATGGTATAGCCAGCACAGTTTAAACAGAGGAATGAACTGAAACTAGAAAGCAAAGACTCAAAATTGATTTGTAAATATAAAATATGGATTCATTCATATAATCTTTAATCGTGTCTTTATTCATATTGTCTTACTGCAATCTTTTGTCACACCAGGAAAACACACACAAAATTAAATTGAGCAGTATTCTTCTTTAAGTGTTTCCGGCTCTCGTGGGTGGTAGATGTCCATATTAATTCACAAAGCCAAAGCTTAATCTTCATGAGTCACTTCATTGTGTTCAATTATTTCTTCATTGCAGATACCAGAGGGAGGATTAATTTCCGCAGTCATTAAATTTCACTGTTAAATTACGACTATGTGTGTGTGTGTGTGTGCATGTTTCCGTATAAACATGTGTAGTGATACAGGCATGAGATTTTGTGTTTATGTGCTCGTCTCCCTGCCTCGTGGCCTCAGCATGGTTACCATGAGAACCGAATGGTGACATCATTGCAGCAGTGTGACATCATTGCTTGACGGTGACTCATACTCTTGGCTCAATGTTGTGTGTGTGTGTGTGTGTGTGTCTGTGTGTGTTTAAACGTGTGAAGATGCGATGGGAGGAAACACACAGGCCGAGGCAAGACGACAACAACTCTCGACATCCATGTGTTTTATTCTATGTAACAAAAATAATTACATTGTCTTTGTTCTAGGAGCCTAACAATATTGAAAACAAAAAGAAAAAAACAAAATCATCAGACAGGACAGATTGACATTTACAGCAACATCATAGAGAAATGTTTAAGAATAGAATTATATTGCACAACCGAGCACAAATGATCCCCTGTCAAAGTAAAAGTAGAATATCCGCGTTCATTTTCACGTCACACAGCTCAGTGCATCCGTCCACAGCTCTCTGAGAACTGATGAGCTGCATCACATGTAGCATCACTTCATGTTAAACTCCACCTGATGCAACCACAGCAATAATATTTCAGTTCCCTCTCGCAACATCATCCCCGTCTTTGGCACATAAAATCTACAGAGTAAATATTGAATTTTGTCAAAGTAGTTTTGAATCAGACGAACATCAGATGGCAATCAAAGCAGCAAAACAAAACTCATTTGTGTCTGCGATCTTAGGGGAGGAAAGTCAAAGTGTCTCTCTCGCTCTAACCCGCTGCTAATTAGGATGGACAGAATCTAATCAGCGGAGGAGTGCGGAGATCAACACATTGTGGAGCCACTTTGTTAGCCAATCTTCTAATCAAAGTGTTTTACTGCATACCGCTCAATGTAAAATAGGATGATTAATCAAGCCTTTGACGGTAATACAGTGAGTCAAAACAAGACACATGAGGCTGCATGGGTGACTGTCTGTACACTGCAAACAATTTGCAAGACCTTCATTCAGGTTATGTCGACCGTAAACTTGTTTTTCTTGAAATAGGCGCCCAACATCTGCCAGTGGAATGAAATAATCTAACGTGAACAAAGTGACAATGTAAGCAAAGCCCAAGCTGCATTAATACTTTTTTATTTTGGGGTGTGCAGAAAAAAACAAAAATAAGTTTTGGCTTTTATCACATTCTACATTTTTTTATGGTGAATAGAATTGTAGATTCACCTAGATTCACTTCTCACCCTTCAACAAATGTAATCAAATTTGACTCTCCTTTTACCTCTGTTTTGGTCTCCACCAAGTCCTGAGGGCATTCAGGGCTCTTCAGCTGCTAAATTCTCCACTACGTTGAGTACCTAGCTGCCACCATTGTGCATCTGGCAGGTAGTGGGTTTATTACAGCTTTCCCACTGACAGCAGTCTGTTGTGGCTGGAAGAAGAAGCTGAGAAGAACTGCAAGGTTGGGTGATAATTCTATGCAGCTTTCTCACATATAGTCATTTGATGAATTGTTACTATGAAAGATATTATTAGTGCAGCTTTAAATATCAGGATTCACCCAATAACATAATAAAATCTGCACAAAACAGTTTGCTGTAAGTTACTAAGACCTCATTTACACCTTGGATTAAAATGTGTTTGGGTGATGTGGAAAGTGGAAATGCAACCGTAACACACAGAGGGCAGATTGTGATCCGATCAGAAACTGCGTCTACAGGTGCTCAGAGACGCACTGTGACCAAATTGAACATAAGTGTAACTGCAGATGTAACTTCTAACTTTGTGGGCTGGGGTGCGTAATCGTGCCAGACTGTTTAAAATCAACGAGCTAGAAGCAGCCATTATTAGTTTAGTACAGTTTGGTCCTAGCAAAATTTGGCGATTCACACCGCATTTCCACTTACATATGTGACTGGTGTCCTTTGACCAGTAAATAAAAGGATAATGCCTCTAGCATCCAACACGAGGAAGGGAATTTATTTACAGATGAATAGAAACCTGCTAGAAACTACTTGTAGCCATGGGGGAGAGGCTAATTAAAAAGACGTATGAGCGGCTGAACAAGTCATAATGACAATCTGATTGTGTATAATTTAAACCATATTTTAGCAGAGTAACGTTATTCAGATTCACAGTGTGTTCAATGAGTTCTTTTTAATCAAACAAACTCACTTCATGATCAAAACAGGCAACTGAATTGAAAGAAATAGCCTGTTAACTAGTTAGCAGCCTGTTAGCTAAGCTAGCACACTGTCATCTGGTCTCTCCAAAGTCCACCACAAAAGTAAAAATTTTTGAACGCACTCGAGGCAAATTTCAGACCGAAATAGTACGGAGGGGAGGAGTTTCACAGATTCCCATAGGAATGAATGGACCTCTGGTTGACTCATCTCCCTGTTCACATATGTAAGTGGAAACAAGGCGTCCGGCTGTTCTCATGCACTTAGTTAGTACATTTTCCTACCAACAGCAATGCACCCAAATTCGTAAATATCCCACGTAATCACAAGCCAGTAATTTGTGTACATCCAAGTATTTGGGAAGGCTGGGATTACATGATCAGTGCAGTGATGGAAGTGAAGAACGAAGTGCCCCCGTAAGGAGGCAGGTTGGGGTGGCAGATGGTCACAAAACATAGGACTTTGCCCAGGAGACAGGTGTTGGGAACCGTGTCAACCTTCTGTGAACTTTAAGTCATTCTAAACTGCGTCCTCGCCATATTTCTTTCTCTAAATCTATGCTCCATAACTTTGCGTTAAATACATAACTTTACTATATGGCTGTCACGTCATTCGTGGGGTGCTAATTCGTAGGATATCACACAAACTGTTGTATTAGGATACATTGGACAATTCATATCCCAACTGAGCCCTTTATAAAGCGATGGCTAAGCAAATAATGGAGAACAGCTTCAACCATTTGGTTGTTTGAGCTGGACAGAGTGATCAGATCTCAATGTGGACACTGGAGACACATATTAATACAATATGTAATCGGGTTAAATCATATGTGGGTGAAATGGATCTAGATCTGGATACTAACTGTATTTTAATGCTAGATGTAAAGGGGGTCCAAGATGTCAAACACACTGGTGCCTTTTGTTTTTTACTTCCACACTTTTCTTTGCTTAATTGTACTTTCACATAAGAGATCTTTATCACATAAATTCAATTAAATTTCTGAAAAGGCTAAGCCTCTTTCATTTATATTGGGTTATAATTTAAAAAATCCAATCAGATTTACCCTGAAAAAAGGTGACATTATCTAACTTCACCCACAGATGTGTGCACTTGTGACTGTAACACTGAACAAGGACTCATCAAGTTGTTTGCATCATATAGTGTTGTCAGCTATAATGTCAGAATAAACAAAGCTGTACAGTTGCAGAGTTGTTGTGAGGCGTGACATTATACCTCCAACCACTGGGTGACACTGTGACACAGGACAGTTTTTTATTTATCACTGGCACCCCTCTCCGCACACCTCAGGCTTCCCCTGCCAACAGCCCCCCTCCCCTTCCTGTCATCTCAGTCATATGGTTAAACTTAATACCTATGAGAGTATTACTTGTTGAACTGCAACAGTAGGCTACAGCAAACGAAACGACACGTCCCATATTGGAGACAGTACAAACCGTATACCAGCGGAGCACAAAAGCAAGTGTAGGTGTGGGCAATAATACTCAGTGCTTCAGTGTGAGGGTTTACACTCAGGTCTTTACAAAGTTAAACTAGACTGAGGCATCTCTTGTTACACAAATGATACAAATACAAAACACATGCGAACACTCGCAAAAGTGTCCCGACATACAGCGCACACTGAGCTTTCACAAGCACTCACAGTTATTACTCACACTCACTTTATCACACACTCTCTCTCATACACAGACACACACACACTCACACACAGTAGCTGTGTCATCATATGAAATTAGGTCTAAGCTAGTGGTACATTTACATTTACATATTATACTTGTTTATATTCATAAATACGATTACAGTCGTATCTTAATGTACATGTAGTTTATCATTACATTATCGCACAAAGGAGGCTCACTCTTTAGCTTGCGGGAGGGAGCATGTTCATTGGCTGGCTGAGAAGGAGGAGATTAATCTGATTTGCTAACAAAAGGGAAGTCAATTTTTTTTTTCTACAATGCAGAGATGTCAGAAAGTCAAGATATTTTTAACTGATCCACAAGAAAAAACTGACCCAAGAGTCAGAGTTGTTAATACGGGACTTGTGAGATACAAGAAAAAGTGTTTCTTAAAGTTGAGTTGTTCTTTACTGAGTTAACTCACCTTAAAGTATGAAATAATGTATTGACTTCTCTAAATGCTGACAGAGGTGCTAAATGCTTATGCACAAGAAAGGTGCTTCACTGCCTCTTTCCAGTTTCCAACACAGTCACCATAAGAAATGTTGGCATTGTAAAAGTTATCTGCAAACCACACATACGTTACATTTGTACGTTTGGGGGTTGAGGGGATGGTGGATGGCTTGACACCTCAGCAAGATGGCTGCCAAGGTGCAGACCACTGTTCCAGCCCAACAACAAAACTGGCTGTTGTACTATGAGACACTGCTGCATTTCAAACAGAAATTGTGCGACCAAAACCAGCTATTTCTGAGCCAGACACCACTGCATTTAAAAAAGAAATTGTGACTCCAAACCAGCTGTTTTTATTAAGACACCACCGCCTTTCAGGTGGCGACTTTGCCACCAAAATCAGTTTTCTTTTTAGCGAGATACCACTGCATTTCAAGCAGTGATCATGCCACAAAAAAATTGCTTTTTAACCAGACATTAGCAGCATTTTCAGCAGCGACTGTGCCACTAAAACAGCCTTTTATTTTTAGCAAAACATGGCTGCATTTCAAGCCATGTTGGTCCCACCACAATCAGGTGTTTTATCAGTAAGTCGCTGCATTTCAAGGCATTTGTCCCACAACACAGGCTGTTTTTAATGAGTCATTGCCACATTTCCAGCTGCGTTAGTGCCACCGAAAGTGGGTGCATTTCCAGCGTGACTGTGGCAACAAAACCGGGTATTTCAAGTCAAAACATTATCTTTTCCCAAACATAACCAAGTGTTTTTTTATGCCTAAACACAACCATGTAACCGCTGCATAACATCATACAAATGTTACATATCCATGATTTGGAGAAATGTACAATACCAGTATTCATTCTGGTGAATGGGTTGTAGTGTCCCTGCTTGCATGTTGCCCTCTTTCAGTCTTTGTGCTAAGCTAACAGTCTCCTGGCTGGAGCTCCATATTCAACAGACGGATACCAGAGTGGTCTCTCATCCAACTCTAAAGATGACATAAAATTAGCATCTAAACAAAGGGCAATATTTTAATAATCCGTTTAGAGAAATCCTGTGGCTGACCCCTTGTTTGCCCCGATGTTTTAAAATAATCCAATGGAATACATGATTACAAACTGCAAGCTGGTAATTACTGACAGCACTACATTTTCCAGTTATCTGCCATCATTAACATTCACAAACAGGTAAGCACGTGTACACACACACACAATCACGTGCACACACACACAGCATCCAGGCCTCCTTGTCAACCTTTTGCTCTTTTTCAAATTGATTTTAGATCTGAGCTGAGTTCAGCAAAGTTCCTCTCCCTCCACCTATAATCAAAGCACTTCCTCTCTGACATTTAGGGAGGAAGAAGACAAAAAGGGGGGAGAGCAGGACAGTGGGAGAGGAAGAGGAGAGATGGCTATTTCAACTTTTCATGTGAAACAACAATGAATCACAGAGGCAGGTTTGGCCTTTCTGAGAAATACCGTTTGTGTCATACGGTCTGCAATTACTGTCCTGATTATGCCCACTCCACACTGTTCTAGTGGCTCCTTCTGGAGCTCAAATTGCTGGTCTTAGAGGAGCGAGATCATGTTTAAAATCATTCTGCATGTTTTCCCTATTTCTGGTTCTGCGTAAAGTGTTCGACTGTTGACATGATTTCCAGAGTTAGCTGGTAAACACAAAGCTGATTATTCTTTTTTAGGTGCAGACACAGTTTAAATTTATCCAATGCACAAATAGCAACTGTAATAACGTAGCAATGTAAGATCTCATTAAAATGCACTTAAAGTCTCCACTATAATTAAACCTTGTAATGAAATAATTACTTAAAATAACAAAAGTGTTTTTTTTTTATTAATTACCTATGATCTATTACAGCTAATGAACTTAATCTAATAATTACTACTGATCAAACAACTTCTAAGAATAAGTTATTGCATTGTTATCAAATCATATTGGTGATATTTAATTACACAGGTTACTTCTCTAAAACATTGAAGGCATTGAAAACCTACCAAGTTACAAAAGTTTGTTATTTCTACTGAGAGATTTCTGTCTGTGCTGTTTTCATAATGCTCTCCTCAGTGTTTTGGAGTGGGCAGCTCACTGTTTGAAAAAGGTGAAGTCTCTTCTGTATGCCAATAACAGATTAGCGACATTTGAATCAGAATATGGTGACAGTTGTGGGTGTTGTTTTCTTATCTTGCCAGGTCACTGTCTGTCAAATTTGATCAAATCACACCCACACACTCCTGATGAAGCAGGATGTTTCAGAGTTTGGATGTTTAAGTCTTTAGAAAACGTAAGGATGTTATTTTCTAAACTTCAACACTGGCTTATTTAGTCATGAAAATCAACTG
This sequence comes from Epinephelus moara, assembly GCF_006386435.1. Lineage (NCBI taxonomy): Eukaryota > Metazoa > Chordata > Actinopteri > Perciformes > Serranidae > Epinephelus > Epinephelus moara. The sequence goes on from NC_065527.1 coordinate 4,347,978, forward strand.
AGCTTATATAAAGAAGTTCTTAAATGTCCCCTCAAGACAAGTTTTAAAACATATAAACTCAAATGTTAGGTTAATATAACAATGACTTGGTTTTACATGGGACATAGGTTACTAAGTACGTAAGTCGTAGGTGGCGTAATTTAAGGTCCCGTTTATACGATTTCAACTGAAAACGGTAAACTTTAGTTGCATTTGGGCTGATCGTTTACACGGCAGCAGCGTTTTGGGTACCTGAAAACGCAACGTTTTGAAAACGGGTTCCAGAGTGAAATTCTTTTGGAAACAGCACCGTCTCCGTTGTCATGTAAACTTACAATATGTGGTTCCTCTGAAAACGGAGACTTTTCGCACATGCGCATTACGCTTCCAGTCACCAAAGTCGACCATCACAACAACAATGGCAGACTCTGGAGCTCTGCTTGTGCTGCTCACCCTATTGAATTTATCAACGCTTCCCCATCATAGTGTAGATTTACTGTAGCAACTCCACCTCGTCGTCCGTCCAGACAAACGTTCGTGCGGTTGCCATTTTGTTTGTTTATACATCGCCGCTCTGTAGATGGAAGCGTAAGTGCCACACCGCCAACTACTGGCCTGGCATGTGTATTGCAGCGTTTTTGGTCGTTTTTGCGGATCCATGTGCACGCCGATTGTTATCAAAACGTTGTCGTCTAAACACGGAACTTTTTTCAAAACGAAAATGCGAAACGATTCTGTTTCCCGTGGATTGTTTTCGTGTAAACATGGCCTAAGTTAGAACATTGTGGAATTGTGGTCTCTGAGTGTAAAGTGTTGCCACGTTAATTGAAGGCCTGGTGTGTCTCTTAAAAATGCTAAAGGTTGCCTTTGGCGTCAATATCGCACACCGATGGGTGTGACAAAGAGCGGGTATTTGACACCCTAGAAATAAGAGCAGGCTTTCCATTCACAATGGCTAGCGTTAGTGTTGGGGAAACATCAGACAGATTCAGCCATACATGTTCGAGCCTCAGTCAGACCCAGATGTAGAGGCTCCTGTGCAAGAAAATCTACGATGAGCAGATGCACTAGATTGGGAAGTATAGTTAGCAACTTTTACCTGTTTGTTGTTTGTTAGCTTGTAGGCTAACTGGCAGTGGCTGACGCAGCGTTTTTGGATATGAAACATACAATAATAACATCTGCTACGATGTTACAGTGTGTTCACATTGATCCGGTTAGCATCCAAAAACTGCACCCTCTATAATGTTTGCTGTCAAAACAAACTTGCCGGTGTTGTATCAAAGTCTGTTCCCCATCGATATATGTTTCTCGTATTAGACAGCGACTGGCTTTTGTATTAGTGAGGTACCTAATCTAGTTAGCATATGTGTGAATCTTAGATTTTTGGGAAGTGCACAGACAGTCGAGGAATGCGGAACTAACTAACTTTGCACAGATCAGGCTGTTCTCATAAACTGTTTGAAAGTTCTCCTATGATAAGTAATGCACCCAGATTAGTACAGTCTGACGTTATCATGAGCCAGTTATTCGTGCATAACTGCTGTATTTTGGAAGGCTGTGATCACGTGACCAACGCACTGACAGGAGTTAAGGAGGAAGATGTTGCTTGTAAGGCGATAGGTTGGGGTGGTGGATGGGTCACAAAACACAGGACTTTCCCCAGGAGATGGGTGTTCGGAACTTTGAGTCATTTTAAGGTACGTCCTAAGTATGTTTATTCCCTAACTTTACGTTAAGAATGTAAAGTCATTCATGGGGCGCTGATTTATAGGATGTCAGACGAACCGTTCTATGAGGATACGCTGCACAGATAAAGGTCAACATAGGCAAGATCAGGCATTTTAGGGGACATTAACGTCTGAAAAACACGTTTGAGAGCGGGGGGACTTTTAGATTTGAAACCAAATTTCAACCACAGTGTGTTAAATTTATAAATTTTCAACTTTTGTGCCCTCAGGTGTTACAAAAGAAACACAGGGAGAGCACTGCATTGCACTGAAAACAACACAGATCAGAAGATACTGTAATTACATAAAAAAAAAATACTCACAGTGACTTTAATCATAACAAGCTGACGTCAAGCTGATATTTTATAATATAAGTAAAGTGAAGTTGAATGTCAAATGTTAATTTCCTGTTGCCTCAGCACACTGGAACTATAGCTGACATTCAAATAAAGAGAACACGTTCACTGCTGGACAAAGCCCAGATTAGATTATATGGAGGACGAGGCTTAATTCTAACCTGATTACATGTCCTTTTAATAAAACACATGTAATCATTTTGATAAAATATTGATTTTGTCGGTGCGTGTGGAAAAGCTTTAGGCGCAGCCAGAAGTCACTGAGCAGCACATCAGTATGCCTCACCATGCTGCTGGAGGCAGCCGTCTGAGACATTCATCACCTGTCTGCCTCACACTCAGAGGGCAAAGCGTGCGGACACCGTGCTGTAATCTATCGGGAAATACTTTTCTTCAAGTGCCATCCAACTGGCTGTGGATTTGGCTGCTGAAGAACAAATGAATGCAACAGCACACACACACACAAGCGGAGGGGGCAGTTTGATCTGGGCTCATGAAGTGTACTTTGTTCCTAAAATATCCACACACACACATTCTCACTTGTTTACACACATATGAACACCATAACACAAACTCACGCACAGCTCACGGTATTGTTCATTTACATAATTCTCCCTCTATCAGCAGAACGTTTGCTTTTGTCTTGTGGCTCTTGATGGGCCGAACAACAGGCCCTTTGTTGTTCTAATGCCATTCCTTTCTTTCAAACTATCCTATGGTGCACAGCACCCAACACTGGCTGTGCAGTGTGACACTGGCATTATGAGTGCTGGAATTCACACTAGTCTGACATTTCAGGAAATATGTTTGTTTGCTTTCCTGACAAGAATTAGATGAGTAGTTCACTCTCATGTCTGTGTGGTAAGTATAACGCTGGAACCAGGAGATGATTAGCTTAGCATAGGATCAACACTGGAAAAGAGGAAACCGCCAGCCTAGCTCTGTCCAGAAGTTAAGCAAAAATCTGAAGCGTAAAAGCAACAAGTTGCAGTTATACCAGGGGCTAAACAACTCGTTCTCATTCCCAGAATGTCAAATTAAGATGCTTTGCCCCTCAGCGTCTCATACGGACGCACAGGGCACCCTTTAGCGTCTCTATGTGTCGCACAGCGAAAACACATTGTTAACACGTGGTTAATGTGAAACGGTCGTGTTTAGGTTCAGGCAAAAACTATTTTTTGATAGATTTAGAAGAAAGATCATGTCTTGGCTTGAATAAGTACGTTTGTTACATAAAGCAACACCTTAAAAAAATACTTAACATCGACTTTCCTCCCTCTTGCCCGACACAGACTTTCTCGTTCTTTATACTACATCAGTTTCTCTCAGTCTCAGGTATCATCACAGATGGGTTTACATTGGAGTTAGTTAAAAGCCCAGTGAGTCTCATAAAGACGCTAAAGGGTGCTTAAATGGTAGACGTTATCACACACAGAGGGGTGTGACAAAGTGTCCGTATTTGACCGCCTGGGGAAGAGAACGAACTGGTTGTAAGTCAGACTGTTTCTTGGCCGTAAGCACTGACTTTCCAAAGTCCAGATGTCATCGTGGCTTTGCCGGAAACCAGCAAGGACTCCACAAAACCTCCAGGAACAATATATAACACGTTAGTGACGTTTCAAGATGTTTATGGGCAGACTTCTTTACTCCTGAACAGAACTGGGATAACTGGCTTCCCTGTTTTCTTAATGCTAAGCCAAGCTAATCGTCTTGTGACTGTAGCTTTGCATTTTACAAATATGATAGCGGTATTAATCCTCTTATCTAACCCAGACAGAAAACAAATGAGCATATTTTTTCATGGCCATTTAAATCCATGTTCATTTACATAATTCGAAAACAAACTGCTTTGTTATTATATCTTTGGCGTTTAAGACTTTGATAAGGTTGGGCAAGCTATTCACTATCATACAAAGGAAAAAGTTGGTAGAAATAGGACAAAGGTGCAAGCTAACCTCTGCACTTAAATCACCCCGCAGTATATCAGGCTGCAGGGTGCTGGGGGAATTTCCTCTTTTCAAAAATCATCAGAGTGGATTTGTAAGGACACCCAGCTAGACTGAGGCACAAGTGCTGCAGGAGTGCACTGCACAGCAGGACAGCCTGGAAGAAGAGAATGGCATCAATCAGGGGTCCACTGTGTTCCAAACATGGCTCCCTGCCCGTCATCACTGCCTCAAAAAAAGGAATAAAGCTACCCTACCTCCTCCTCCTCCTCCTCCTCCTCCTCCTCCTCCTCCCCAAACTGCGTCCCTCCCTGTCTCCCCCAGCCTCTCTCTTCTCTCATCCTCCTTCCCTCTCTTGTTTCAGTTCAGCTCTTCTCCCATCCCTCCCCTCCCTCCCTCTGTTTCTCCACTCATCCCTCTCTCTACTTCTGCATGTCACACTGCAGCAGTAGCACGATGGAGGGGTCAGACTTGGCGGCCTCTTTAAACTCTTCCAGGGTGATCTCGTCATTGTGGTCCTTGTCCATCTTGGAGAAGATCTTGTCCACGCGCTGCTGCGGGGTCAGCCCGTCCTCGTTCATACGCATCATGATTACAGTGCCGACCATCTTGTAGATGGCCTGCAGAGGAGGAGAGGAAGACAATCAGACATTTTGTCAAGAAATGATTTCTTGTACAGGAACCAGTAAAGCCTCCCCCTCACAAACACACATACCTCAATGATCTCCAACATCTCCATGCGTGTGATCTTTCCATCCCCGTCCAGATCATACATGTTGAAGGCCCAGTTGAGTTTCTGCTCGAAGCTGCCCCTGGAGGTGATGGACAGGGCGCAGATGAACTCCCTGAAGTCGATGGTCCCGTCGCCGTTCTTATCAAACGTCCGAAACGCGTGCTGAGCAAACTTTGAGGCATCACCGTAAGGGAAGAACTAGGGAGGGAAAAGTAAGACAAACAAGGTGAGAGTTACATTGTGCAATGCTTCATGACAAACCCTGCTGAGGTGCATTATGGGCAATGTAGGATCCAGTGTTTCTGGAGCTTGACCTCTACAAGGGACTAAAGGTCAGGATAGCTCAACCTCTGTTTCATCGATCTTAATCCATCTCCTGTGACTTTACTAAAGGGCAATACTGCAGGATTGACCCTTTACAATCCCAAGTTAAGTCCCAGATCAAGAGTGACAAGTCCCAAGTCCTAAACATTCATTTTCAAGTCCTAAACCAGTCATAATGTGCTCTTCACCAAATGTAATGCCATTTTAACAACAGAGTAGTTATATATTAAATTCACAAAAACCATGAATGCTTTCTAAGATTTGTATTTATTTGTTAGAACAAACTCACATGTTTTGTATACTGTACATGTTTTTTGTATGTGAATGAAATCATACTCACATACCTGCCAACACTCCCGATTTACGTGGGAGTCTCCCTATTTTTAACCCTTTCTCCTCCCCTGCTACTGATTGGTAATTTCTCCTGCTATTCTCCCGATTTCATAGTGATATGAGTCAAATTGATGTTTTGTGTGTCGTAACACCTGGCAACCCAACCCTTTTCTAGTCACTTGCCACGTCAGCAAGTACCACGCATTTTGCAAGCTATGTCGGGCAAACCTTAGTGTGGAACACGACGGGAAAAACGACGTTAGCAAACACGCTAACAGCAGCAAACACACACAGACAGTGGAGGCACAGAGAGGACCTGCTAACATCGGCTCGTTCTTGCTGAGAGGTGTGTCGGAGGCTGATAAAGTTACGAAGGCAGAGGTACAAATGGCAATGCTGGTCGCGAAGAGCAACATCTCATTTTTATTGTGTGATGACTTCAGCAAAATTGTTGCAGACATGTTTCCTGACTGTGCAATTGCTCGGAAATATGCGTCAGGGAGAACCAAGACTACAGAGCTCGTGAAAGGTAAGATCTGTGATTTTTTTATTTTGACTTCATCATTGAGGGGGTACCTATATTGATTAAACGTAATTGCTTTACAGGGTGGAAATGGCTATTTTGAATTTAAAAAAAATATCTCAGAAAATCTCCCTTTTTTTTTTTACGGCCCAGTGTTGGCAGGTATGTCCTTGGTAAAAAAAAAATTCCAACTGGTGCTCAGTAACATGCCTTAGGTTTTTCATGGTTTCTCCTGTAACTTGATTGGATGCTGTGAGATCAGTTCAAACTACATGGATTTGGGGAATTAACTGTTGAGTTGCTGGGAATGAAAAGTGGTAACGCTAGGTGAGTCAGGAAATAAAGTGATTTGTGGCATACTTTTTAAATGGGCTAATAATTTTTTAATCTTTGGGCTTGAGAGAAGGTATCAAGTATTTTCAAGTCAAAAGGCTCAAGTCCAAGTGAAGTCACGAGTCAGTAGCTATGTTTCCAACCAAAAGTGATTTGAATCATTGGGATATTAGCATTAATGCGGACTTTGGTGAAAACTACGAACTCGCGCGAGTTTTCCGCAGTCTCACAAGTCATTCTTCTTCTTCTATGTTTTCTGGCGGTTGTAAATTCATTGCATGCACCTCCTTCCCAACCCGGAGTGTGGATATCACCATGGAGAGAGGTGCGCTACATCAGACTTAATTCGAACATAACTGTTTCCATCCCCCGTTTTGCGAATCAACATTTTTTCAAATCAACCAAAACCCGGCTAAAGTGAGCGTATTTTAGTTTGTGTGAATCAGGGGATTTTAATTTGAATTTTGACGTTTCCATCATAATTTTCCGATGCGATACTTCTAGATGCGCATCTAAACAGGCTGATGGAAACATGGCTATTGGTGTTTAAGTCCAACTCAAGTTGCAAGTGATTTTTGATTTTGTCAAGTCGAGTTTAAAGTCATCAAATTTGATAGTGTGAGTCCAACTCATCTTAATCAAGTCCACGCCTCTGGTTGTGACCGACAGGAGCTGGTCTTAACATAAACACGTTGTTTGTTGAAAGACACATTTCAGAGTTAAAGTTTGATAATTCTTGTTTAAAACATGCAACAGACTCCTAATGCAGGTGGAATTTTAATCCTTTTTCTACCACGTATCTGTGGCCAGGTACGTTTACAGCCTGATACTAGGATACAAAATCATATCATTTAGTTTCTCGTTCACAGTGACAGATTGCTTCCTGCAGCTGGTTTCTTTGCAAGTGAATAAGAGGATAAGGAAAACTGATATAAAAATATCTTTAACCCCTGTGCATCTATGAAAAACAGTCAGCGTCTATATGGTGCTGTGTCATCTCAGATGCGCCAGAATGTTCTGAGAATGTTTAAGGCATCAACAGAGTCACAGGCTGTATTAGAGGCTCCGCCCCCTCTCTATGCCCCAAACACAGGGCGATTAGTCAGGCATGGTAATGTAAGCTTTCTATGTAACAAGCCAACGATGCTCAGTTATTTAAGAGGTAACTTTCATTTTATATAACTATGGGGACAATTTTAACTGCAGGCTATAACTCTGAAAAAGACCCTAACCCTATTTATTGCTACATGATCAACTGCCATGATGTAACGTCCTTTGCTTCATGCTTCTTTTCATGCGTCCCCTTCACCCTCACCTTAACATAGAGCTGCTGAAACTCCTCCAGGTTGAGGATGCCAGAGGGACAGTCTTTGAGGAAGCCTTTGTACCACTGCTTGAGCTCTGCCTCGTTGAATTCGGTGTTCTTGGTCAGGTCATCCAGAACCTCCGGAGCCAGCTTACTGTTGTGTTTCCCCATGATGCTTCACCTCTCTGGAGGGAGGGGGGTCACAGAGACAGAGAAAGAGAGAGACAGGGTGAGCACGCAGGTGAGGAGGTGCTAGACAGAGCACAGCAACAGCAGTAATGCTCCTGTTGTTGCAACAGCACAGGTCTCAGAGGACGGATGCATCAGCTGTCTCATGCTCCGAGTCCCACAGGTTTATTCTGAACGTGGAAAATCTGCCTTTAGTCTTTGTGCGGCAAACACTTGGAATTATCTGTGACGCATTCTCAAGATCAGCACTCTCACTACCCCGGGACAACTCAAGATAATATCTCAAACCCCTCCACCTCTGTGTGCAATTGTTTTCACTTGGGATTGTCCTCTGTGATTTGTTTAACTGCGTATTGTATCTTTGCATCATTCCAAATGAGAGGGACCTCAGTGATTTTGGAAGCTTAAATAAAAGCTGAAATGAATATATGAATGGAAAACAAGGGATTGCAGACGAGTGACAAATTAAAGGACAACCTGAATAAATAGATAGAGAAACATATTAGTTGCAGATGCTTCCACACCGGTGCACTGCATGGGAAAATGAAGCGATTAAAATCTAATCATGCGCTGTGACATCTATAACAATGATTTGTCACCAGATCTCAAGACAACTGAACACCTACGGTAGATTTTGAATTGAAATAATTTGTGTGAATTAATCGCATGTCAGTTTGAAGATAAGAATCCATTTATCTCTATGAGCCTATCCACACTAAATCCAAATCTAGTCTCTCCAAAGCAAGAGAGACTACTATAGCATATAGCATGTAGCATACTCACTTGGGATTTTAAGGGCTGCAACAATTTCTCATTTTTGAACCCAACAATCTTGCAAATAGTGAGCTCACATCCCCAGTCTTTGCGAAATCTTATAGTCAGCATTGTTTTTAGATGTGAGAAGGGGTCAAACTTTAGTCTTTTAAAAACCCTTTCAAAGTATTTTAGTGTATGGGGGCATTACATAATAATCCCTTATGATGCAGCATAGATTTTTTTGAATTAAATTTTACTCACGACAGGTGGGACCAACTCATCGTTTTGCAAGTCACTAGTAAGTTTCAAGACTTTGCGCTTAAGCCCCAACACCAGACAGGTACATGCCAAGTTTCAAGTCCTAAACTTTGGGTTTTGAGTCTGTGACGCCTCCACTCCACTAGGTTTGCCTGTTTCCTGGCTGTTCTTTCTCTTACAGGATACAAGTCAAGGCAGAGGCTCATCATCACCCTCATGAGCAACACCTGGGCCAGATCGCTTCATGATATAAAGCTCACCACCTTCCAGCTGCTGTTCCTTTGGTTTTTCCACAGACATTTCCACACACTCATACACGCAGACACAACTGATTAATGGCTTTCACTTTTATTTGGGTTATTTATTGTTATTTTGTAAATCTCATCTCATCTCTTCACATTCTTGCAGCCTAAAAGCCGAGTTGTAACAAGTCATAACAAATCATACGCTCTTCACCAAATGTACTGCCATTTTAGCAAGAGTAAGACTAATATGATACATTTACAAAAATCAAGAACGTTATTTTTTAACATTTGTAAAAAAAAAAAAAATGTCTGTAAATTTTTACATTTAATGTTCTGCAATTTTTTTTTTTCCCAACGAAAATATCTTTGGGAACATTTTTTCCAACTGGCGCTCGGTAACGTAACATCAGCTCTTTGATGTTCTCTTTCGCAACTTGATTGGATGCTGTCAGATTGACTCATTCAAAGTGGATCTGGAGAATTAAGTGTCGACTTGCTGGGAATTAGGTTTCAGTAGCTATGTTTCCATCCAAAAGTGATTTGAATCATTGGGAAATGTGCATTAAAAGAAATACAAATCCTGTGTGTTTCCATTAAATGTACGGACTTTGGCGAAAACTACGAACTCGTGCGAGTTTTCCGCAGAACTGGAAACAAAACAAGTCTCGCATTCTTCTTCTTCTACGTTTTCTGGCGGTTGGCAACCAGCTTGTAAATGCATTACCGCCTTCCCGACCCGGAGTGTGGATATCACCATGGAGAGAGGTGCGCTACGTCAGACTTAATTCGAACATAACTGTTTCCATCCCCCGTTTTGCGAATCAACATTTTTTCGAATCAACCAAAACCCGGCTAAAGCGAGCGTATTTTAGTTTGTGCGAATCAGGGGATTTTAATTCCAATTTTGGCGTTTCCATCATAATTTTTCGATGCGATACTTCTAGATGCGCATCTAAACAGGCTGACGGAAACATGGCTAATGTTAGCTGATTCTGGAAAAAGAGAAATGAATTGATTTGTGGCATATTTTTTAAGTCACATACTTAGAACATACATAGAAGGGGTAGGATTAAATAAGCTTAAGCTTCTTCAGTGAAGGAGGATTTATGCTGCTGTCCCTTTTCCCTCCACTGCAGATCTGCCCAGGTGTGCTGCATTAGTTAACGAGGTGCAGCACACCTGGCTTGGAGGAGGTGCTTCAGAGGAGAGATGCTGCCTCTCAGACTGGGACTTTTGTTGTCTTGTTTGCTTGTTTTCAATCTAATAAATCCCATGGGTTTGAGTCTTTTAAAGGTGTTCATGTGGTTATTTTGGGTCAGTGTTGGAGTAAGTATTACCACAAACACCTTTAACAAGTAAATCTGTGTTGGACAGTTTAATATCATGTTTAAATGATTTGTTGAAATCATTTTAGCAGTTCACGTACAAAACAGGAAAAAAAGGTCTTCATATTTCTTTAACATTTGACATCATTCCATCTCTACAATCACCTCGTGCGAGTAAAGCCCCAGACAGGATCGCTGCTATTTTAGCCATAAAATGGCCCATTACTCCGGCTCCTCACCACACACTTCTACACATGGCTGAGGCTCACTGCAGTGCTGTCATGACGCCATCTCTGACTCATGGCCCTGTCTGATGGCTTTCGCACTTTGACACCAGGACGCGGCCGAGCCAAGCTGCCACAAATCCTCCTCTAAATTGCAGAGAGAGTGCGGGGACAGTTTATAGGCTGAAATATCATCCTGTCGTGCTTTATGCCGAGTGAGTCATGTAGACACAGGCGACTAAACCCCACAGTCACCCAACACAGGCGCACAAATATTTTGGACTTTGTATTCCTGTGACAAGTGGGAGGCACTGCAGGATAGAGAGGAGCTTAGAGGGAGAGCAATAAAGGATATCAATAGGAGACAGGACACTCCGGCTTTAACTTGTTTTGAAAAGGTCACCTGTGATCTTATCAAGTTGAAACAGGGAAAAAGGATGTTTCTTTCTTCTCTAGTCCTGTCTACACTTGTACATATTCTTTTACAGGGACTCTACGTTTTGGCCTCTTGTCCATACAAAGGTCACTAAAACTGCCATTTTTGAAAACGCCTTCCAAGTTGCAGATTTTTCCAAACACCAGTTAGTGTTTATCTGTGTGGACGTGTGAAACGGAGCATTTGGGAAACAATGACACCAATGTGAGCATACGCTAGAAACAACAACTACTGGTATGCAAACATTACTAGCACTGCTTGGTCCAATGACTACTTTACACATAGACTCTATTTTGCTGCACCACTTTACCGATGGCATCTGCTCCACCTCAGTGTTATCTGCTCCACCTCGGTGTCTGCAGTTTCAGGTCTGCCAGAAATGTTTTGCATCAGGACCAGTTGAAGCAGCAGATGGTGGGACACTTCAGAGTGGGATTGCTGTCGATGAGGAATGGGAGGGAAACTTAAAGCATATCCAGAGCATCACTTTTATATGTGATTAACCCCTTCGTCCTTATATTGAATGGGAGTCTATGGTGATGATGTCTCCAGTAGGTGTTTTTAAAAAGTTAATATTAGCCTGCACACTTTACTAACTTGGAGGATCTCTGAAGACACAGTGAAAACAGACAAAAACTTAGGTTGTTTTTGCATTCTTGTGTGGACGGAGATATTTTGTAAAATGAAGGCTGGGTGGGCAAAATTATTTTTGAATACAGAGGGAGAAAATATTAGTTTTCAGAAATATCTGTAAATGTGCAGACAGGGCCGCAGAGAATCCTTTTACAGTTGTTAAAAGGTATATTATGCAGAAATTGTTGGTGACTGTTTGCAAACATCTCCGTCGAAAGTGAAAGCCAACCCTAGACTCACTCTTGTTTTGGACTGAGCTCTGTCTTCTTGGTGTTTTGCCTCACTACATTTGCATTTTTCAGGCGCTGTGTCTGCGATTTTCCCAGCTTCCTCTTGAACGCTTGTTGCTTGTGGTCTGGCACCTGGTTGCTACCTTTTTATAAAGTCTTGACCTCACCTGTGTGCTATGTCCAGAACCGTCCTAGCCACAGCAAAACACAAAGAAAACTAGAATTATTTATTTTTATTGTGCGCCTCCACAGACCAGTAAATTGCACTTACAGTTTACGAACATGTCTGTGTCCCAGCATGTCCCAGCAGCACAGTTTCAAAATGGACACCCAAGATTTGTGTCACCAAATCAGAATCACCAATCATGTCTCCCCTTCTGTTCCTGAGATATAATGTTGATAATTGAGAGAAATTACTTTTGTTTTTTGGAAAACACTGATTATATACCTTTAAGAAAAGGACAGAAAAGACTGCAGCTTAAAAAGCAAATGAAAAGAAAATGTGCCTATAAACTGGATGATAAAAATAAAAGCAGGTGCAATCAAAGCCTGATCACTGCGTGGGTCAGCTGGGTATCCATCTGTTCGCTGCAGCCCTGTGCATTTCAAGCATCTTCAACTTTTTCAGTCACTGCCAGAAGACAGCTTCCACTTTTAGTGTGTTTATAACAGAGCCCAGCGTGTGTCAGCCATTAAAGAGCAATTGTAAGAGTTGCGCTCTCACAAAGGACTCTGTGTTTAAATTGTGCACTGACACAAATGAATCCTGTCAGAGATGACTCAGGATTTTTTAGGTGCGGAAAATCTCAGCAGCCATCTTCCTTAAATGAACAAGCGTTCGTCTTTGATCAGACACATGCACACACACAGTTTGACAAGGTTAACTGCTGCAGGATGGATGCTGACAGATGTTTCTGCAGCAGGAGAAGGGTCACATAAAGGTGTTGATGTTTTGGCAGCATCACCTGTAGTGCCATTTTCCCCTAAGAGACAAGAGGTCCCTTTGGATAGGCCGTCTTTAAACTCCAGGCATTCAACTAATCTCACTCTCTGACATGTGTATGACTCTCTGCCTCAAGCAGCAGACACTCAGAATGAAAGTTTAACTCTTGCTAAATCATTGATGGGGTCCTCTCAGGTAGTTCTGTAAATCACTGACTGCATCAACAAACACACACACACACCACAAGGATACCGACCTGTGCCACAAGCGGTGGGTTCATTTTGGCTTGTACCCTCCTGGGCACACACACACACACGCGCGCGCTCCACACAGTTGCCACGTTGTGTCTTGCCTCTGACTGAGGCAGATGAGATTTTATCCCTCTGTTAGGGAAGCAAATGTAGCAGATAATGGAGTTTCCTGTGGAAGCCAGCGAGAGGCGTGACCAGCCAGGCGAGCAAACACATTGCAAACTTATCCCATCTGAAAGAATCAAAATAAACACTGCTCACGCCAGCAAAACAGGCAACCTGTAGGTTCATTCTAATCATTCCCAGGTCGGACGCTGTCTTCCAGTCAGGCGCTCGGGTCTCTGCCAGCTCATCTTACCGAGGCAGAAATCTATTGTGGGAGACTGCCGAGGTGTTGGAGGTTGTCTGGAGATAACCTTGGGTGTTTCTTTTTCTTGGTTTAGCAAATAACTCAAATCTCTGGGACGTCAACGAGATGCAGTCAGAATACAGATGAACTGCTTTCTGTGCCTTTTGCTCTTTTTCCTGCTCTGGACAGAGTGAGTGCATTAACTTATGCGTATAGAGGTGCACATGCCCGTTAAAGTAGGGTAGGCGTGTGTTGCAATAAAGATGTGCTTATTGTGCTGAGAGAAACAAAGAAAGGTGAACACATAAAATATGGACACTTGGTCCTGTTCATGTAGCCTGGCTCCAGGACTCTGAATTGCTGCTCGTATCTCAGGTCTGGGTGATAAAATGACAACAGCAATTATCTCAATATAATTTCCCTTGATAGAGATATAATAAATGTTGGTTGATATTTTAAATCCCCCCTACGTCCCCCTGGAGAGGGACAGTAATGCATCTTGCTACCCGCCATTTAAGAGAAGAAGAAGGAGAAATAGTAGTAGACGACAAGGAGAAGTGTCATTTTCCATAACCGCTTATCCTGTTGGAGGTCACGGGTGGTGGAGCCTATCCCAGCTGACATTGGGCGAGAGGCAGGGTACACCTTGGACAGGTCACCAGACTACATTAACCTGCATGTTAGTACCTGACCCAGGGAGAACATGCAAACACCACACAGGAGGGCTCCCCCACCCCGGATTTGAACCAGGAACCCTCTTGCTGTGAGGCAACAATGTAAGTTAGTCAGTTAACTTGAGTGACTGGCGGGCTATTTTAACAGAATGAAATGACATAACATCACTAAACCACAGACTGTATAAAATATTGGGCATAGCTACTGTGATGTCACCCATTGGTTTGTGGACTCCTGTTTTAAAGCCTCGAGTTCGGCATTACGGCCATCGCCATCTTTGGTTTTTTGAAGCCAGAAGTGATCACATTTGGGTGACAGGCTGAGAGGTGGATCTGACTGAGAAGCCGAGGCCACTATCAGCAGACAGCCTGTCTCTCAAAGTGTCACCCTAATTATGCGTAACTTTAAGCCTTAATAAAATGTAAATTGGTGAGTTATACAAAAATTCACTTCCTGTACAGTTGTCAAAATGTTGAAATTAGCTACAGAGCCAAAAAACATTTTTGTACCAGGCTGTTAACATGTTTATTTCTGCTGTAAAGTTGGGCATTCAGTTTTGGGGGTTGATGGGAATTACACAGCTTCTGGAGCCAGCCTCAAGTGGCCATTAGAGGAACTGCAGTTTTTGGTACTTCCATGTTGGTTTAATTTTTCAGCCTCAGAGGTTTAAACTTGAAAAAAAGTAATGATTATCAGTATTTATGGATATAAAAATTATTATCGTGATAACATTTTTAGAAATATCACCCAGCCCCACCACATCTACAGTATTTTTAAAGGTGCTGTATGCAACATTCAGAGCATCACTGGTATCGGCTGATGTTGGCTTTAAAATGACCTACTAGAATCAGCCAACATGCTTTTTCTTACTTTGCACAATAAATAAATATTACATACAGTTAAAAGTATTGTATTTCATGTCCCCATCTGCTGCTGGGCCGTCACAATAAGAGCATGCATGTTTAATATGATGTTAATTGCACTAGAGAAGAGATCTGATGATTGGTAAACTTAGGAGGGGGAAAAGGGGATATATATTGTTCACTTTGGTTATTGGCCAAATGAGCTGTTATATATTGGCATATCGCATATCAGCAAAAATCCAATATGGTGCATCCCTAATATATATAGCAGCAAATCACTCTATGTAAAGATATAGTTGAGTAATGGCGTCCAAGCAGAGAATATAGTAACACTTACTCCGTGTGTGTGTGTGTGTGTGTGTGTGTTGTAATCAGAGCTTCTCTGTGGTTTGCTGTGGTAAACTTGTCTCCACGCACGTGCATGTTAGTGCATGTGTGTATCCCACTGGCTAGCTCATTGCCACCACTTTGCACTGAGCTTATTCGACATTTATTATTATGTTGATAATGTTTAAAGAGTAAGCACCATAGGCTGCTAGCCAGCTAAGCTACCTGTAGAGAACCGCTTCAATGCAACTCTTACTCTCTGGATCTCACATAAAGCCTCTTTAATCAGATTACTACATAATGACGAAAACTCTGTCTGTGTGTCTGTTCCATGTTTTTCTCCTCACTGACTTGGTCAATCCATGTGAAATTTGGCACAGTGGTAGAGGGTCATGGGAGGATGCCAATGAAGCAATATTACATCAATTGGCCAAAGGGGGGCGCTATAGCAACTGATTGAAATTGCAAACTTTGAATGGGCATATCTCATGCCCCGTA
>NC_065527.1:4364024-4377164 GCF_006386435.1 Epinephelus moara
GGCAATGGTACTACTGTACTTTCAATAAAGCAATCGTACTATCAAATTCACAAACACTCTGTCTGAATACATTGCTCTTCTTAATGGGTTCAGTTGACTATTTAATCTGCAATTTCCTATGACCTGTATCCCAAACACACACCATGTGAAACTGTACGTGGGCAACTGTGCACTCAATGGGTACGGACTAGTTATTATCATCATTATTATCATTATTATCAGGCTACCTGTTTTTGCAGATCTCAGGATGAACTCTGGCGCCCACAGGAAATCAGTTTGGAATAAAAAAAAGAATCAGGAGGTTAAGCATAAGCAGTAATCGTCTGGCATCTTTCAACTATCAACAGCTTTAGTGCAAAATTACCACTTCAGTTTTGGCTCTGATAAACCTATAACAAATCCCAGGGGAAATTTGTTTATGCTCTCTCATGTCAGTGCATTCAAAGTCACTCGCTTTGCTGCAAATAAAAAATAGCTTTATCCCCTAAATGCTGCCATTTCCCCAAACATATCGCTCAGCCTTGAGCGTCTGCTCTGCACACCCCACCAAATGGATCAATTGGCCTGGCAACGTGCTGTTGTTATGCACGATGACGTCTTTGACAGTCCGTTCACGTCAGCACACAAGGGAGGCCCAGGCACACACACACACGCTCACACACACACACAAACATGCCAGCTTCGACCAGGACATCAGTTCCATCACACACAGGCAACCTCTTAAATTCTCACACATGTACAAACTCATACAGTAACATATAGAAAATATAATGACACAGGAGGAGAGAGCAAGACAAGATGAAGAGGCTGTGTGTGGAAAAAAAAATATGACAGGGAGGATGACTCAATCTGGATTCACACCTCTGAGGGAGAAGACAAATCGACAGACAGGGAGAGAGACAGGGAGTGAAAGGCGATGAAGATGGAAGGACGGAGAAAGATGGGAGGCGGCAGGCAGATAAGCAGAGCTGGTAGAAAATTGTCCCAACAGGCGTTCGATGGAGAAAGACATGTATCTCATTGAGTCTGAAGGGGCCTTAACGCATGTTCATTGCAGCTGTCAGACTGAGAGTAAACACAAAGTCTAATCTGAGTTGTAAATGCATGGAAGACTGTGTGTGTGTGTGTGTGTGTGTGTGTGTGTGTGTGTGTGTGTGTGTGTGTGTGTGTGCTTGGTGGCCATCTAGTAGATTGCTAGTTAAACATGTTTGTGTGCCAGAGTCAGCAGTAATAAACATTCTGATGGCAGCTTTCTCAAACCCAAGGTACTTGATGTTAGGCTGATGTATGCCATGAGTGCTACACACTGGCAACTGAGGAATACCAAGCTGAGAGGAGGAATCACTGATTTCACTCTTGAAATTAACAGATTATTAGAGGTGGGAATCACCAGTGGACTCACGATATATTATCACAATACTTGCCGTATCAGTTTTACCCCATAAGATAAAGTTCTCTGTCTGTTCATCTGACTTTATTCATCTTTATTGCAGCAAAATGTGATGCAAAGCCGACAGGCAGACCAACGCCGTCATAAAACCTGTAAGAAATGCTGCATGCACCTGACAGCGGTCGCCCAATCTTGTGCTGCATTCTGCAGGAGGTCTGCAGTGTTTGCTCCTGAGTGACTTCCATGTACTGCTTTAGTTTGAAACACATGACACAGCAGTCGCCAGTTCTCTGTGAGATAATGTGCCGTTATAGTCACATATGAATCCACTGAAGTTAACGCCACCCTTCCTGCTGTACTCAAAGATTCCTCAGCTTTATGCTTCACTTCTCTGTAGAGCTTGGGTACAGCTGTGTCAGTGGAAAACTGGACAGAGTCACATGCCTGGGTTCACGTGTTTTTAGCATGTAACAAAAGCCTTCATTTCAACAGCGCTGTATGGACGCAGATCTTTGCACATGAAGTATGTGATGGACTGTGTTACTTTCCTATAAAGATCCTAGAAAAACTGTATTCAAACAATTAATAACTCATCTATCAGTCAATAACTTATTTGAAAAATTCCAATCCGGTTTTCGATCACTTCATAGCACAGAATCAGCTCTCCTTAAAGTTTACACTGATCTCCT
The DNA here is from genome assembly GCF_006386435.1 of Epinephelus moara. Lineage (NCBI taxonomy): Eukaryota > Metazoa > Chordata > Actinopteri > Perciformes > Serranidae > Epinephelus > Epinephelus moara. The sequence goes on from NC_065527.1 coordinate 4,366,104, forward strand.
GTTGGCTGAAGATGCCGGCGAGTGTTCCATTTTAGTTCTCTTGGACCTTATCACTGATGTGGCCCTGAATTGGTTCAGGTCTTACCTTTTTAACAGATACTCGTCCGTATCTATAGCTGGCTCTTCCCCCACTAACGTCTCCTATGGTGTCCCCCAGGGGTCAATCCTGGGCCCTATTCTCTTTTCCATTTACATGCTCCCTCTAGGTTACATCATTCGTAAATACAACGTCCATTTTCATTGTTATGCAGACGACACACAATTATACATCCCAATCAAGCCCGGTGATCAGTCTAATATAGCAGCTCTCCACAACTGTATTACAGAAATAAAATACTGGATGTCAGACAATTTTCTCCAACTCAGTCAGTCAAAATCCAGTGTCATTGTTACAGGTCCACCCACAAAACGCTATCTCTGGATGGTGGCGTGTGACACTGCTTGCACATTACTAATTAATTATGTATCATATTTAAGCCCTCCTTCCCTTCTGTTTTAAAAAAGTACAGATGTTTGATTTAAATGCCAGTAGTGCATTTCTGATTTCTTTCTCCGGTGCCTCCTTCTTCGTTTTGACGAACTTCCTGCCAAATGCTGCTGACTGAGACCTCTGCTGACCTCACCAGGAAAAACATTTTATTTCAAATTCATTATTCTAGCACCAAAAGTTGTATTCAAATGTGTATTTGCAAACATTGATAATGTGAATACTAAAAGATTGATACTTAGTGTCTGTGTATTGATCGCCTGTGTATTGATGCTGTATGGATTTTTTCCCCGACCCCTACAGGATATGTTTATGTATATGACAGAGCAGTCATTCTGTATAGTTATTGATGGTAGATTTGTTAGTTAAACTTTGTGTGCTCAGCTCTCACTGAGATGAAAATCACTTTTACAAGAAAGACCTACACATAAACATCACAAGAAGATAATTTAGTCACACACTTCAAACAAACCGACACACTAATTAAAACCATCACAAGGATCAGTGAGAGTAACTGAAGGCCCCCTGAATGCCTCGTCTTTGCTGACTTCCTTTTGCAGTGACAATAAACCATATATTGAAACCTTAGTTCGATCGTAAAGCTGTGTCAGTGTGTGGTTGCACCATGGAGACGTGAGGTTCATCTTAGATACCCTGGTGTAAAGTCCACACTAACCAAAATATTGCTGCAGAAAATGAAAATGTCTCCTGTCCCAATTTTCTTTAATCACTTTGTTATGACCTTAACTCAAATCACACTGGAATTATTCTACATTTCTCCTGACGGGACATTCACAGGAAGAAACACGAGGAACAAAACAAGGTTGAAAAGCAGTGGGCTTACACTGTCATTATTATGAGGCTCAGCCACTCTTTAACTGAACCAAGCCCGGAGGGGAAAATGTGTTGGTGTCCCTGTGACTGAAAATGATTAGCTGGCAAAAGCTGTAATTGAGTTGGAAAGAGAGCAAAAAAGGGGAGCTGGGCCATACAATAGTCATTTCCTGTATGTGTGTATTGGGGTGTGTGTGTGGATGGATGTGTGTGTGTTGTGTGTCTGCAGTGGCAATAACCTTTGTGAGAATGGAAAAAGTACAATGGACTGTAGCAGCAATAGGAGAACAATCAATAGGATACCAGTCCAATACCAGCGCTGGCCATGAACTACACTGAGAAGCACGTGTGTGTGGGTGTGTGTGTGTGTGTGTGTGTGTGTGTGTGTGTGTGTGTGTGTGTAGAGCGAGTGTGCGTATGAGAAAGAAAAATAATCGAGTATAGAAATCTGATGAGAGGTGGATGGACAGCGCGTTGATATGTGGATGATGAAACATGCTCTGGATGGTCTTCGTGGCAGCTCACCAAACCATCGAAAGTGAAACAGAACAATTTGTTGTCTTGACAACAGTTGCCAGGCTCACTGCCAAACAGCCATCCGGCAGCGGATGATGCCTATGGCCAATCGAAACAGTCCATCTGCCAACTGGACCTGACTGGCTCACTGATATCTGAGCTTGATGTGGGGGTTTATTGAAAATCTAAGTATTGGCCAGTGTCTTCCACATCCCACATGATGCCCTGTGTTTGATATTTATTGTGAAATTGAACAGTAGAGTATTACGCTGGTTGTTTACTAGAAGCAACCTGATTTAATTCAGATGCAGTTCATGTATACATAATTATAGATACATGTCTTTAATCAGTGCTATAGCAGCAAGACGATATGATCATGTTGTGCAGACATTTCAGACAAGCCTGCTGTCCAAGTTTAAGATTCCAATTAAAGATAAGAAATACAACAATTAGTTTTTAGAAGTTAATTATCTTTCAAATCTTCCACAATATATAATCCTGATTTTGCCACACCTTGTCTACCTCAGTTACATTTCTCTGTATTACCAAAGCTTCTCTTCAGTCTCTTTAAAGACGTCAGTGGAGTGACGCCACAACCAGGAAACAAGACAGGCCTCCTGTTGAGGCACACTATGCTTACTTCTTGTTTTGCTTTTTTGATGAAAGTCAAATGTCAAACCCTTGTTTGTAACCTGCTGAAACACAGTGTAGGCTAACAGTGGGACAACAGAGCAGTGAATAGAATCAGTAATATGTGTTATCAGTGTCTACGGAGGCTGAGTAGCTACAGCAGCATGTGTGCAGAGCAGCAGCAGCCTGTCTCTATTAGCGGAGGATGCATTGCAGGCTCAGTATTAAGTGTAGGTCACCCAAGTTTTGACAGTGCTCAGAGTCCAACACAAAATCACTGTGCTTGTGCATCAAAAAAAGAATAAAATAGACCAGAGTGAAGTGTGGGCCTGTGTGTGACCTGTGTGGACAGCTGGGTTGATAAAGTAAGAGTGTATATGTTTCATCAGACATGCAAGACGGACTGAAAAAGTAGACAGGGGTTGGGTCCAGGTCTCTGTATTTCTAAGACTGTGTCCCTCCAAGTTGCTGTGAGCTGTAAATTCACCACTTCCAAGCAGAAGAGAGAAGATAATGTTATTTGGAGCCTCGCGGTACAAAGTCTCTCCCCCTCTGTGCTGCGGCATCTTGTCTGCAGCTGACTGTACCAAAGAGTGGCATGAAAGTGAAGAGTGCCCACTCTGCAGCAAAATCTGAGGACCAAAACGTCCCCAGAAGCACTGACTGGCAAAAAAACCCCACTGTTGGACAATCTCAGTCGACTGAGGGGTCTCAGACTGACAATTTGAACCTCCAACTTTCAAGGGGCAGCCCTAGAAGCGCGACCCCTGGCTTGGCACACCACTCGAAATTGCCACTAAGCTCAAACTCTGATCTCGATTGCCACTGACCTTTCAAAGTGCAACCAATAAGACTACAGTTGCATGTGGCAGAGGGAGAAAAACATATGCAAGCATGGGAAGTAGAGAAAAACTCGCACTCTTTGATTCAGAGCTCCAACACAACACACAGCAGTAAACACATATACGAACACATGGTGAAATGTCAGCACTCAGATGGGGCTACCAGGGTTTGCCTGCACTATGCTCTGTGCCCTACTTTGCCTGCAGCTTGTTCAAGTCACAGAGTCGGGGCGACAGCAAGATGAAAGTGGTCACAAGTGTGGTTACACCTTTCAAAACTCAGCAACACTTGCTGCAATATTTGTGATGTGAAATGCAAAGCTGTCCAAGGTAACATGTCCCGAGTCGAGACCATAAGTGTGTCAGGTGAGGTTTTACTCAACACCTCACTAAACAGATATGCTCTCAGCTAAATCAGCTGTCTGTCCCAGCTCCTTACAGGCTCACTTCTCAGCTGCATCTCACTGCAATCTGAGGCATTTATAGTCGCTTCAAGTCTATTTTTTTCTTTTTTAATTCACGCATAAGCACAAGGTTGGTCCCCAATGAAATGCTACTACTTACTACATTGCTACAGTTAACTGTGACAAAACACAACAGTGTTTTCACACTACACCCCGGTGTCAGACTGACAGAGAGAGATAGAGAGGGCCTCTATTTTTTGTGGCGTGTAAAATGTTCTTAATAAAAAACAAAATGTCGCAAAAAAATGACAATGACATAGAGAAGTTTGGACTTATTTTTTTAACTGAAATTACATTTTCATTCTTGCAGAAAGAGTAAAGTACCAAAACAAGTTCTGTTGGGTACCTGTACTGATGTTCAGATGTGAACAGCACCCAACACTTGTGTGGTAACAATGGCCACCATACACTACTTGAGACAAGGGATGTCCTGGTCAAGTTTTTTTTGCTTCTCTCAGTTTCAGTTTAGTTTATTTGAAAGGGACAATGCACATTAATAAACATTGTGTACAAAAAAAAAAACACACATGTAAATGCACTCGAATTAGCTTAAAAAGCTAGTTTTCATCGATTGTCCCTTTGCCAGTTTGTACAAGGCAACCTTTAAAAAGAACAACAATGGGATAAAATATTGTACCACATAGGGTAGACACAAACACATACTACTGTCCGTAAATACATACATAATAAATACACATTTGGACTACAACAAGGTGATGTGTGTCCACGTTAATAATACACATTTGGACAACAATTCACATCGGACAACAATATCAACATCAGTGCTCACATCTTTGGGTGTCTACAAGCCAGTTCTTAACATTTGCTTGGAATGAGTGATATGATGGAGATTCTCTGATCGATTGTGGCAATGTGTTCCATTGATGTGATGCTTTGAATGAGAATACTGCCTGGCTGAAAGCGGTGTTCCTTAACGGGATTATGCAATCTGATTTGCAATTCTGATTTATTATGTCATTTAATATTGAGTATCTGCTGATTCCAAGTAACCATAATAATACTCGTTGACAAAACAGCACCACAGTGCACACTTCAAATACGTTCAATATCAAAATTAATCCAATGTATGTGTGTGTTGACAACTGAGTAGCTCTGCAATGTGTTTGAGTGTTTAAGTTTGTCATCTGTGCACCTTTTCTGTGGATAACATTAACAGATTAGCCTACTCTCATTGGTCGTTTGCTCACAGGTATTTTGCTGCACTTGCAGTCATCATGAGTGTCCACTGTGAAACACCTCGCACCATAGATGACAAACAAGCAACACACACGATACTCTCTCACACTAAGTCTCATGACGAGTCAGACAGACAGCAGAGAGTTGGAGAGTTGACAGCAGCTGCACTGGTTGCACTGCTGTGCATGAAAGCTTCAAGAAAAAAACACCTGTGTGACAACTGATGTAAAACACAGGACTGGATCAGGCTCTGTAGCTTCATATAGCTGATCCCTATCAGATGAAAAGACTTAGATTGACCCCAGTACCCCAAAAATACTCAGAAACTTTGTCTAGTTGTATTTGGGGCCATGTCCACCAGAGCTTTTTTGTCTGTGGCTATCATGGTTTCAATTCTTTGCGATGGGAGCGCCTCGTATTTACGCTGCCCTACAAATGCCTGCAATGTGATAAGGTTCTGGGCTTGAATTCTGTGCTGACAGTTGGGTGTATTTTTTCTGAACGTCCAGAGTTGAGCAGGGGAGGGGCAAATACTGCAAAGACAAACCATTGTTACGTGTATAAGTGCTGAACAACGACAACAGTGGAGGAGAAATCTCATAATATACCGTATATGTATATGTGTTTCCTCTCATGAACCCACACAGCACAGCGGGTCCATCCTCTCTCCCTGCATGCTTCAGCCTTCCTCTCATTCAAAAGCAAGTACTCTCCCTCGTGTCGACATGTTTACTTCAGTGGATATTCCATATCATAGCAACCAGATACAACCAAAGCGTCTCAGCTGAAGAAAACGCAACATCTCCAAAGCGCTCTCGAACGCTCCCAGCTGAGTGTTTCCTGAGGAAACATGTTTAGCTGGCACAAGCGGCCTTGAGCCTTCAGGGGGCAAAACTAAAAATCAATGAGCAGTCCTGCTTCACAGCAATTTTTGGATTTGCAGGATTTTTGCATTTCATTCACTGGATTGACCAAAAACTGTCAATCTCACCTGTTGGTTTATCTAAAAACTGTTTCTTCAGTAGATTTTCAGGAAATGTCGGCTACTAAATCACAATATATACCAATGCCACAATTTAAAGCTATATTTACTATCATAAAACATAGCAATATATATTTAATATCTTGATACTGATTTCCGTTCTTCCAAAAAGCGATGCCAGTGTGCATCTCTCTTTTTATCGCCAAGCCCTCAGTGAAAGCCTTGTTAATATCGATTGGAAATGGATGGTTATATACGATGATTTCAGAGCTATGACAGCACATGTTGGCGCCGAGGTGTTGCTTCCTATCAGGGTGAGCTCCATATTATTCTCATCTACATACACCTCTCTGGTGACTGGAGCAGGAAGGATGCATCGCTATAGAAACGCAGCTCACCTCAGTGCAGTTCAAACTCTAATTTAAGACCAGGCAGCATGTCGAGCCTGGGGAGAAACACGGGGGACAAAACGGCTGTGTGTGTGCCCTTATGAGTCAGCCTCTCATCTAACCTTTATCTCCCATATCTCCAAAACATCATTTATTCACCTCAGTATGTATTCATTGCCACAATGGTTACACATTTACTGCAGTCTGGGTGACTCATGTCTGAGTGCTGCTCTAATTGTCACCTATTGTTTCTGTCTGTGTCCTATCCAACCTGCACAGCCTTGTAAAATGTGGACATTAATATTCCAGCTACACCTTTAAACTTATGAGGAAGTGGAAAGATGGCATTACACACACACACACACACACACACACACACATGCTCATATGTGCAAACACACAAACAGACACTTTCCTATATTACATAAGCCCTGGTGGAGAGTTGTTTGGTTGTAAGGCTCAGGTGTTCCGGCGCCAGACACAAACAGGCTGCAGAACAAATGTCCCGTAAGCACACACACACACACTTGCACACACAGACACACACACACACACACACACACGTGCATACAGTAGCACCGTGTTTATTGTGTAGTGTTGTTGACAGCATTGTAAGAGACCAGGGGAGCATGGGACAAACGCCTGCAGCTCTTAGCCCTGCTCCTGTGCCGAACACTTTCCTCTCATCATCTCTATCTCCTGCTGACGTGAACATTGAATGTGTCCTCAAAGAAAAACTTGTGAAAGTTGGCCAATCAACATCTGACATCCTACAGGAGAATGTCAGAACACTGCGTTCAAAGCTGCCATGTGTGACGTATCCTAACTTCAATGAATCACTTGGATTTCAGACGCTCTGCAGTACATGCAAAATATACATTGGGCTGTATATGGAATACAAAGCACTAAAGGACATGGTTTCATACTCTAGTAGAAAGATTCAGTACATTGCTGTAGACCTATTAATATGTAGAATAAACTATGTTCTGAAGAGAGACTCTTTATTACACAAAAAAGCCTAAAGTAAACTGTGTATGCCGAACAGATTGGCCTTAAGTGGTTGAATGTTACTTTCATAAGGAGAAAAGTGCAACACCAAAAGCTTTCCAGGATTAATCCATTATTTCCTGCGGCGGGGGGACAGGCTAAGTTACCTGTGTAAATATTGACAGAAAGTTGAACTCGCCCACGCAGACCTCCTGTCTGTTTCTGTAAGCTGAAACCATTTCCCTCAGTGGAAACAAATTTTTTATTTACTTGTATTTCACAGATAAGAAACAATAAATTGTGAAGACAATAAAGCCTCCACTAAAATAGCATTTTAAGTTGTGTGTGTGATTTATCCTGGCTTCATATGAGCAGAGGAAATCTCCGCTCGTCGCAAGGCTAATTTATACAATGTAAAATGCCATAGGCTTGTGCTAATAACGTTAGCATGTTGTATTTGTTTGGAAAACGTGTTTAGTATAAGACAGTTGTTTTGTCAGTGAATCTTGTGAGCTGTAATGGAGCCAAATTGTGTGCCGTTACCTTTGTTACATGTTGCTGTTGTCCCTGGTTTTATATGAGACAAGGGAAAGATTGCTAGTTGCTAGGCTAATTTATACAATGTAAAATGCCATAGACGGGCGCTAATAACATTAGCATGTTGTATTTGTGGGGGAAATGTGTCCAGATAAAGTGTTTGTCTGTGAATGCTGCGAGTTATAGTGAAGCTGATTAGTGTACTTGTGTTTGAAATTGTCTCTATTAATGTGTGTTTAATGTGTGTTTTGAATCAACTAAACTTTACAGCACTTAACAGAGTCCTCCACCGCCGACTAGTGTTTTGGAGGTGTAACTGCAGAGTGACACAGACGCCACCGCAGAAGTAAAAATAATGTGCAGATTTTTTTTACAACCAGTCGATTAGTTGAAGATTATGTGCGACTTCAGTCGACCAAGATTGTCTTTGGTTGACTACAGCCCTAGAAAAAACTTTGGCCCTGAGTCATTCGAATTTCTTTCTTTAGTACAAAAAATTCCATCAGAAACACCAATTAGCACAATTCCAAACATATGTTAAAACCCTCAGCTAAGTGCACAGTGTCTACCTCTGTTAAATACTAGAAAGCTGTGTCTGTGAAGCAGCTGTTCAGTTTACATTAGGAACAGACAAACTTCGCAAACACACTAGTGTGCAGGCGCCTGCTTTCAGACAACTGCTTATTCGTCATGTTTATGTTCCTTTAGTTTTTACCCCCCTTCAGCTGTGGCATTCAGACAAACACAGAGAAACATCTACTGAATTACATATTGCAAGTGCAACAATCCCTGTTCAATTTATTCCAACTGCATATCTGTGTAAGTGACTGTATGAAGGCGTTATATCGTCCATTGATCCAACAATTCTTCCAAAGTGCTCACCCTGCTCAGAGGAGACTGCAGTCTATCCCAGCATGCATCAGGCTGAAGGCAGGGTATACCGTGACAGCTTGTCAGTCTATCACAAGGCTGACTCATACAGTATAGACAGACTGATGCATTCACACCCACACTCACACCTACAGGCAATTTTAGTATCATCAGTTCACTTCAGACTGTGGGAGGAAACCAGAGCACTCAGACACAGATTTGAACCCATGACCGTCTCGCTGTAAGGCAACACTTTTAACCACTGTGCGGTATTTTAATGTGTTAAGGTAAAAAAAAAAGTGCTGCATAATTCCGCTTGATGTGTTTCTCCATATAGTCTTTCTTATAAATGTCTCATGAAGCCGAAATAGGGCTTGGCGATGCAGCGAAATCACCTACCTTGATATTTTTGACCAAATACCTCAATATTGATAATGCTAAAAAGCAGGGCTCAAGACTAATGGCCAAAAACCTAAATTAATGAGCAGGTACAAGGTGAATAAAATGACTGTTTGGCAAATGGGTTCTGTGATCTCACTGTTGTGTGACAACATGGCTAATATCAGCTGGCGTCCTGTCACCCTGAGGGCAATAAAAAATGAACAGAGATCTTCCCCAGGACGCCTTTGGGATGAAAAGATGCAGAAACTCAGTATCATCACGTCAGAGGAAGCAGGACTGATCATGCTACAATGTGAGCAACCAATCTGTGTTAAAATCTGCAGGAGGAGAGCTAGTTAACGTTAGCTCTAAGTAGCTGCTGCTCTTTTCAGTAAAAATGAGTATTGGGCGAAGGTAACGTTCTCCTGATGTGTTCAATGTAATCTTGACGGCAATTTAAATTACACACTAGAAAAGGAATTATGATACATTATATATAGTAAAAAAAAATTTGAAACTGTTTCTTAAAGACGTTTTTCATGTGAAAGGTATATTAAAGGTTGTTTCATGAATGAGTATGACTAAATTTGTGTGCCCAATCAGTCTTTTTTCAGCATTGACAGTATAAAAACAAAATCGGGGAGTGCAGCAAAATGCCGCCTACCTTCTTTTGTTTATACAGAATGTGCCTTTTTCGGGGCAATGGGGGGCGTGAGGAAGTAACAAAACGTGTTGCTCAGCGTGTGACGTAAACAGTGACGTGGGAGGGAAGCCGCGGCTGGTCAGTCCTTCGGCGATTCTCTCATAAGTCAGCCCGTTCTTCACCGTCCCCATCATCTGACGGTTAATGGCCTCTTCGTTTGCGAGGGCAAGGAGGGCGCGCAATTCCTTGTCTCCCCAGTTGCTCATCTTTACAGTGTCTGTCAGGTTTGTGTTTCCCTCTTGCTACTAGCTGCTCGCTAATTCCTGCTATCAGCTGTTTCCTGTTTATCCACCACCAGTGGGTCGCACGTACAGCGTCGTCAACAGCTCCTCCCACAAGTCTTCAACAGCCGCCTCGGTCTGTTTAAACTAAAAGGGTTCCGCCAATATGTCTACCCTACGAGGCGGAAAATTGGGCCCCTCGGATCAACTCGCCAATCCGGCTCTGTGTGTCTAAACACTCGCAGCTTGCCGGCAAAACGGCCCAACATTCATGGAAAATCTGGCAGTGTAAAAGGGACTAGTGTATCCCTAATCGAAACATAAGTTTATAAACTCTCACAAAACTCATGCAGTATAATCCAAGTCTCATTTATCCAGTCAAATGCTGAGAACTTCCCAGACACGTGCATTTTCACTCAAATGTTATGATTTATAACACATCAGTACGGTCTAATGCTTGGATAAGTAGAGTGCCTGGGCACACTCAGGTGTGCTACTTGTAGGTGGAAGGGTTTAAAACTGTAATGTTTTAATGAAAACGCAAATGTTTGGAAAGTACTAAGCATACGACTGGATAAGTGAGACTTGGATTGTACTGCAAGAGTTGTTTAAGAGTTTAGTTGTTTGTAAATGGATTTTCTTAATATATTTTTGCTGATGGCACGTGAGAGACATGTTTTCATCACCAATTCACAGTAATACGCAAACCAGTCTCACTCCGAAGCTGTCGAAATCTGGTGCTTGGGCAGTGACTTCCAGCATCAGACACCAACGAACAAAGCCGTCCTTTATCATCAGCTGATATACGGCTGTTTGCCAGTGTATCATTGGCGATGACTGGTTTAACAGTTCATCGCCAAGCCTACACAGACCACCTCCGACAGTACAAAGCCGCCCTCAATACTGCCCGCTCTACCTACTACTCCAACCTCATTCACACCAGCTCTAATAACCAAAAGGCTCTTTTTTCCACCGTAAACAAACTCCTTAATCCCAGTGACAATATTTCAAACTCATTCAC